>NC_041399.2:3795054-4095054 GCF_900747795.2 Erpetoichthys calabaricus
ACTGTATACACACACATATTATATATATATATATATATATATATATATATATATATATATATATATATATACATACATATACACACAGTAGAACCTCGGTTCACGATCATAATTCGTTCCAAAACTCTGGTCGTAAACCGATTTGGTCGTGAACCAAAGCAATTTCTCCCATAGGATTGTATGTAAATACAATTAATCTGTTCCAGATGGTACGAACTGTAAGTAAATATATTTTTTTTAAAGATTTTTAAGCACAAATATAGTTAATTACACCATAGAATGCACATTGTAATAGTAAACTAAATGTAAAAACATTGAATAACACTGAGAAAACCTTGAACAACAGAGAAAACTAACATTGCAAGAGTTCGCGCTATAGCCTTACAAACCGATCGCTGTATAAACACTTTTTTTTTTTAATGAGTTTTAAGCACAGGGGGGAAAAAAAGGAACATTTGAACAAATCCAAACTTTATTTAAAAACCAACCACAAGCAACCAAAAAAGTAACATTGCTGCAGTTCGCGCTACAAACATTAAATGAACATTTGAAAAATCTGTAATACAAAAACTAACCATAAACCACCAAGAAAACTAACCTTGCATGAGTCAAGTTCTGGCATGAAGTGAGGACGGACTGGGTGGAGAGAAGGTTACAGTGCTTAAAAGTGCTTAAAATGGTTAACTGCAAAAGCACAGAAAATACTATAGATCACAAAGAATTCACAGGTAAAGCACGCATGTCTGACTGAGAACAATGAACAGGGAGAGGCTGAACACGTGCTTAAATACAGTAATCGGTGTGTATGAACTGGAAGGGAAATTAAATAGAGCACAAAGAGTTCACAGCAAAAGCACACACGTCTGACCGAGAACAATGTAACACGTGTGGAAATCATCGGCGCGCACAAACCGAAAGGGAAACTGGCTTGTTTGTATACCGAGTGTGTGGTCGTGAACCGAGGCAAAAGTTTGGCGAACTTTTTGGTCGTAAACCGATTTGTACGTGTACCGAGACGTTCGTGAACCGAGGTTCCACTGTACACACACATATATATATATATATATATATACACATACACACACATATATATAGTTAGGTCCATAAATACTTTTTGCTAATTTTGGTTCTGTACATTACCACAATGAATTTTAGATGAAACAACTCAGATGCAGTTGAAGTGCAGACCTTCAGCTTTATTTCAGTGGGGTGAACAAAACGATTGCATAAAATGTGAGGCAACTAAAGCATTTTGTGAACACAATCCCTTCATTTCAGGGGCTCAAAAGTAATTGGACAAATTAAATAACTGGAAATAAAATGTTCATTTCTAATAGTTGGTTGAAAACCCTTTGCTGGCAATGACAGCCTGAAGTCTTGAACTCATAGACATCACCAGATGTTGGGTTTCCTCCTTTTGAATGCTCTGCCAGGCCTTTATTGCAGCGGCTTTCAGTTGCTGTTTGTTTGTGGGCCTTTCTGTCTGAAGTTTAGTCTTCAACAAGTGAAATGCCTGCTCAATTGGGTTAAGATCAGGTGACTGACTTGTCCATTCAAGAATTTTCCACTTCTTTGCTTTAATAAACTCCTGGGTTGCTTTGGCTGTATGTTTTGGGTCATTGTCCATCTGTATCATGAAACGCCACCCAAGCAATTTGACTGCATTCAGCTGGATTTGAGCAGACAGTATGTCTCTGAACACCTCAGAATTCATTCGGCTGCTTCTGCTTCTGTCCTGTGTCACATCATCAATAAACACTAGTGTCCCAGTGCCACTGGCAGCCATGCACGCCCAAGCCATCACACTGCCTCCCCTCCACCGTGTTTTACAGATGATGTGCTATGCTTTGGATAATGAGCTGTTCCACGCCTTCTCCATACTTTTTTCTTGCCATCATTCTGGTGGAGGTTGATCTTGGTTTCATCTGTCCAAAGAATGTTTTTCCAGAACTGTGCTGGCTTTTTTAGAAGTTCTTTAGCAAAGTCAAATCTAGCCCTTTTATTCTTGAGGCTTATGAGTGGCTTGCACGTTGCAGTGCACCCTCTGGATTTACTTTCATGCAGTCTTCTCTTTATGGTAGACTTGGATATCGATACGCCTACCCCGTGGAGAGTGTTGTTCACTTGGTTGGCTGTTGTGAAGGGGTTTCTCTTCACCATGGAAATGATTCTGCGATCATCCACTACTGTTGTCTTCCGTGGACGTCCAGGTCTTTTTGCGTTGCTGAGTTCACCAGTGCTTTCTTTCTTTCTTTCTCTCTCTCTTTCTTTCTTTCTTTCTTTCTTTCTTTCTTTCTTTCTTTCTTTCTCAGGATGTACCAAACTGTAGATTTTGCCACTCGTAATATTGTAGCAATTTCTCGGATGGGTTTTTTCTGTTTTCGCAGCTTAAGGATGGCTTCTTTCACTTGCATGGAGAGCTCCTTTGACCGCATGTTGTCTGTTCTCAAATCAACTCCAAGCCTTTTATCTACTTAATTGATAATGACATAACGACGGACTTGCCCACACCTGCCCATGAAATAGCCTTTGAGTCAATTGTCCAATTACTTTTCAGCCCCTGAAATGAAGGGATTGTGTTAAAACAATGCTTTAGTTGCCTCACAATCATTTTGTTCACCCCATTGAATTAAAGCTGAAAGTCTGCACTTCAACTGCATCTGAGTTGCTTTATTTAAAATTCATTGTGGTAATGTACAGAACCAAAATTAGAAAAAAGTTGTCTCTGTCCAAATATTTATGGACCTAACTGTATATACGTATATATATATATATTGCTATAGTTTACTGTCAAGTAAAGCAGAGTACGCAACACGTGTTTCGCCCTCATTTGAGCTCATCAGGCGTACACACTCTACTGCTCCCCTCTCGGGGAATCGAACCTCAGACGTCAGCATCAGAGATGAAACCCCTTTACACTTTGCCACAGCGTGTGGTTCGTTTATTTGACAGCCTGTAGGTCCGGAGTAATTACATTCATTGCATTTGTAGTCTGAGTCTCGACGACCTGAATTTTGTGGGTGGTGGGTTACCTACCAGGTAACGCTTCTGGTTGGTCTGCCATTCGGCAAACATCCGTCACGGTGCCCTCTTTCAGTTGCGAGAAGCAGATCATGGAATGTTGCATAGTTTACTGTCAAATAAGGCAAAGAGTATGCAACACATGTTTCGCCCTCATTTGGGTTCATCAGGCGTACACACTCTACTGCTCCCCTCTCGGGGAATCGAACCTCGGAAGTCAGCGTCAGAGACAAAGCTATATATATATATGTTATATAGTACCTTTAACATCCATCTATCAATCATCTAATCTTATTTCTTTAATTGAGTTATACTCTGTTCTAAAGTTTTGTTCAGATATAAATGGGTGTCACGCATGGTTACTTGAGCAGGGTTCAAACCAAGCAGGTATTACCACTCCAGGACACGAAGGGGTGCTGCCGCCAACTGTTCTGTCTCCTCCTGCCACAACTCTGAGCAGATGCCCAGAGAGGGCACATGATGCACACAAAGAAGGCTCTGCCCCTTGTGTTCACAGCCTTGAAAAAGCCAGCCAGCCCTAGAAGTGGGTGTCATTTCTTGGACCCGGGCCTACCAAATACTGACCCACTGTAGAGAACAGACATGTGTAAAGATTACCCTAGAAGAAACTATAAAAGAGTTCAGCTTCTGCATTTTTTTTATTTTATGCAGTGCCATTGCACAATTGTTTATTTAAATCCATGCATTAATCAGGATTACACATTTAGCTCCCCAGCTACTCACTAGGATATTGTTAGCTTACTTGGGTGGTTATAGGGGAAAAAAAGAAAAATATAGGGTAACATGGCGATGCATTGGTCACTGATTCAGGGAACTAAGTTTGACTCCTTGTCTAAGAAATTATGGAGTGTATTTTCCATAAGTACTCTGACTGTTTGGTACATCTCAAAGATAAACACGTTAAACTAAATGACACTGGTGACAGACTGGTGTCCCATCCAGGTCTGGTTCCTGCCATGTATCCTATGTGCTTCCGTAGGCTCCAGCTCCCCAGGGACCCTGTCATAAAATAAGCAAGTTGAGAAAATGGATGTTGAAAATACAGTACATGTTCACCATAATTCAATAAAGCAGTCAAGCAAAACGACTGCCTGCAGCGAAGAGGTCCATTGCTATTCCAGACTGTGATCATTTATTTTGGCACACTAACAGCCTATGACTGGCAAAGATTTCCAGGAAAAGATCTTTTTTTTATCTCATTGCATATATTAGCACTTTATGAAACTCAAAAAGAAAGAAAAAGGACGCACTGTGAACAATAGCAAAGTCTTTTTAGAAACATCAGTTACAATTGCGTTTTTGGGACTTGCGGGTGCACTGAGCGTTCTTTTTGAAAATCCAAAGCCTGTCACATTTTTTTTTAAATTTGTTCCACCAACAACAAAGCATGGAAACAGTTGACATGTCAGATTCTAGCTGATCCAATAAATGATCACTTTTCTGATTCATTATCTATGACTGCATGGAGCGGTTCATCAGAACTAAAGATGGGGTGGCATGACACAGTGACACAAGGTTTAGTGCTCCCTGCCACCCACAAACCAGTGCTTAGAGACTGAATTCACTGGCTGGGCTGCTACCTGCCACCAGCCCTGTGAAAAAGTAAGTGCACCCATTGCAATGCATTTTCTTTTTCAATAAACAGTATGTGGACATACTAAGATCTGATCTTCATTTAAACCGTATGTAATGTGATGATTGATTCAACTGTACTGTCATTGTACAGGTACAATGAAATGCAGTTATCACATTCCCCTTGGGGTCAGTTATCGTATAGAGCCCCTGGAGCAACTGCAGGTTAAGGGTCTTGCTCAAGGACGCCAGTCAGGATTCAAACCAGCAACCTTCCTTAGCCTCCAAGCCACCTGTAAGCATGTAAGTGCCATGCAAGATTATGTGTCATCCCGGATGGGAGGCCAAGATAAGGAAGCAATGGGGGAAACATCCTAAATTTATGTTAGGTTAGGGTTAAGTAGACTTGATTATCCCAGAATGAAATTTGTTTGCAGCAGGAAAGTACAAAAACAGAAGAAATTGTTACAGACATCCAATAGATAAGCAAAGAGACAACATTTGACCACCAATGTTATTACATAAACACACACTCAAGTAGTACTGGGAGGTATACTGATTCATACTGAAAACCGTTTTTTATTTTTTTTATGATACAGATTTTTCTTATACCGCAACACCGGTTTAAATAACCTAAACAACGTTTGGAATGTGGCGCAACGGGAAACTGTTTAAAGGGGAACCTTTTTCACTGCTACACCGCTAAACACGCATGCAGCAGCGTACATGCGTTAGTGGAGGCATTGAGCGATGAAAATTGACAGAGAACATTCTGAAACTGAAGCTGTAGCAGACGATAAAGTTGAACATGATGATACAGAAGAACTTTTGCCAAAAAAAGGAGCCGTGTCTGTTGTCTGGAGATACTTTGGTTTTAAAAGGTCGGATGTGGACCAAACAACTATTTACTGAAAATGCTGTTGAGCAAAAGTTGTCAGCGGAGGCAGCAACACAAGCAATTTGCCGCACCACCTTAGCCACAAACATTCTTTGGAGTACCATGAATGTATGGAACTAAGATTGGCACCTTCCACGTCCTCAGGTAAAACTGAAAAAGCTAAAGGACACTCGATTCAGACGTCACTTGTAGACAAGTTTAATAGAGGTACTGCCTACGACAAAAAAAGCAAGCGGTGGATCGAGATAACCAATGCCATTACAATCCATATAGCCAAAGAAATGTATATAGCTTATCTTGAGGCAAGGTCCATATTAATGCAATTTGCCTTAATGATGATTCAGTTGGTAAAGATGTCATCGCCAAGTTGCACTTGATTTATTTTATTTTTATTTGGTGAATACTGTGTAATGCACCTGGGCTTGAAGCCTTGAAGTAATAGAATTATTACTGGAAGTTGCATAATTATTTATTTTATTGTTATTATATATTATTATTAATAATTTACTATTTTTTTTATCAGTATGCTGCTTCTGGAGTATATGAACTTCCCCTTGGGATTAATAAAGTATCTATCTATCTATCTATCTATCTATCTATCTATCTATCTATCTATCTATCTATCTATCTATCTATCTATCTATCTATCTATCTATCTATCAGTTTAAATATTATGCAGTTTAATGATGGAAAAGTCACTTTAACATGTCTGTGGACAGAGATTGTTAACATTAACAGAAAGTGTAGTTGGTATACAAAAAATGTTTACTATTTATTCCTTTTCTAAGACAGTGCAATACAACTTTTGACAAGCACCTCTGGATATTTTACTAAGTCTAAATGCCTCTATGGATGGTTGAAAATCCATCCATCCATTATCCAACCTGCTATATCCAAACTACAGGGTCATGGAGGTCTGCTGGAGCCAATCCCAGCCAACACAGGGCGCAAGGCAGAAAACAAACCCCGGGCAGGGCGCCAGCCCACCGCAGTGCGCGCACACGCACCCACACACCAAACACACCCTAGGGACAATTTAGAATCGCCAATGCACCTAACCTGCATGTCTTTGGACTGTGGGAGGAAACCCACGCAGACACGGGGAGAACATGCAAACTCCACGCAGGGAGGACCCGGGAAGCGAACCCCGGGTCTCCTAACTGAGAGGCAGCAGCACTACCCACTGTGCCGCCCTTGGTTGAAAATATATTGTCAAAATTATAGTTTAAGTTGTTTGCAAAATTTGTTCAATAAAATGTTCTATATTTTGAATGCAACTGTCATGCAATGTGATTCCTTCTCTTCATTAGTGCCACCCCCTTGAAAACTATCACTTTATGGGGCCATGCAAAACTGTATTAATACTTGTGTGCACATTAAAATGTTTTTTTTGTACAATGTACAATTCTCATGACAGTGGAATTGGTTATTCTTAGCCAGTGTACTGCAGTAATTGCAGTGGAAAATGTAGTTAACATCCACTCATGCATGGGAAAAACACACTATCGAATACAGTGAAACCGGTATAATTTTGAAAAATACTGTGATATAGAATTTTGGTCATACCACCCAGCACTACACGCAAGATCAATACAAAGAGGAATAATTACTTTCAAACAGTACACAAAATAATAATGCAGAATTTAACATTTAGCAGCATCCCTACAAGTAACAATTTCAAATGATTGCAGCTCTAGGAATGAAAGAGTTCTTAAACCTGTCGCTCTTTACCTTTGGAAACCTCAATCTGCAGCCTGATGGCAACGGCTGGAATTTTGAGCAAACAGGAAGGTGTCTGCCTGACAGAACTGAGTCAGCCTTCTTTCTAACCTGTGTGAGGGACGGCTGGGACGCCCAAAGGATGGAAGGATAGGGGAAAGCAACTACTTTTGGACACTACCTCCCCCAAAACGCTAGATGGTAAACTGTCAAACATGGAGGAGGATGTGTGATGGTCTGGGGCTCGTTTGCTGGAGGCAGAGTTGGCGACTTGCACAGAGTGACTGGCATTCTGAATCACAAGGGTTACCACAGTGTCGTTGTTATATCAGCAAAAGGTGCAGGCTTCTTTTATTAATCAAAAATTTGAACAAAATTTTTTACACTTAATGATTCCTTGACTTGTTTTTTTATTGTATGCCTTAATTTCATGAAACAGTAAGACATTAAACTGCATGCATTTCCATAAAAACTGAGGTGTTCAAAACCTTTTGACCAATAGGGTGTATACATACTGAGTTAGTGTGCGCTTTAGAAATTGAGGGATTTGTATTTGGCCTTTGCCCTGAAACACATATTTGAAAGTGCAACTATACTACATATTACACATATGTCTTGAAGTATTTCAGGGTGTGTTACAATACTGTTTCAATTAAGATCAAATGTTGATAGATTATCTTATATTAAACACATTTTAATGGGGTGCCACTTCCTTTATCCTATGTGGAGTTTACACCTACTCTGCATGTCTAGATGTGTTTCTTTCCAGGTCCTTCAGTTTTGACCCAACACTGTGACAGGCAATATAAAGAGCAGCTCTAATAGTCCCAAGTGTGACCAAGTCATAGGTGTGCCTGTGATGGAATGGCGCCTTCCACTTTGCGTGCAGGATTTTCCCGGTGGCTCTAAACTGGAAAGGCAGTTTAGAAAATGAATGTGTAGCTAAATATTTTGATGGACTTAAAAATGCAATCAGACGGTAACCCTCTATCAAATAAAATAAGCCTTCCAGCTGTTGTGCTACAGCCAGGGTTTTTTTTCCTGGCTTATGTTAATTTTCCCTTTTTCTTGTTTTTGAAGTATTTTTCATGTTTTTATGTATTTTCTGTTAATTCTGTTTTGTTAGTTTATTATTTAGTATGTGTGTATATAATATTTATTCAAGTGTGTTGTGGGTGGAGTCCCAAGAGATGGGGCCAGCTGGGTGTCAACTGCTTTTGGGGCGACCTTCTGCCTTTATACTGAGGTGACAGAGATGGCCTCAGAGGTGGTTCATTAATGTTTGAAGAGTCTATTAATTTTTTAATTCTGGTTTTTGAATTTCAATATTGCAGTGTGATTTTTGGAGTTGCTTCAACTTTTGATGGCCTTTTTGGGCAAATCCTTTTGCTTTTATTTGTGCTTTCATGTACTTACCTTTATATAAATAGATTCTTGCATTTATAAATATTAACTGTTGGACTTGCCATAGTAAGCCAGTGGTTTTACAGTTTCTTTCTCTTGTTAGTCATTTCTTGGTGTTTTATGGACATGTAAATATATATTTTGAACTTTCAAAGCCAGGGCTTCACTTAAGGCCTGTGCAGGCCAAAGCCTGTCTGTGAAGTTTGGGGTATGGCTGCCCTGGGTGAGGCTACATCTGGGCAGGTTGCTTTGTTGAACTTCGAGGAAGTCTCGTGCCCAGTGTCCATGTTTAAATGGGTAGGAGCCGAATGGTAAACACTACTAAGACAAAGCCAAATGCAACACCTAACACCAAATGTGATGGAGAACTTTCAAAAGATCATTCAGCTTAAACAATCACTTGTTCATTAGTAAGGATTTGAAGCAGCTGCAGTGACCATTTTCATATATACAGTATTTACACTGTATTTTCTGGTTTAAATATTTTCATCTCACTGCTCCTATGGCATATTAAATATTCTCAAACATGGCTCGCTTCCCGGGCCCTCCCTGCGTGGAGTTTGCATGTTCTCCCTTTGTCTGCGTGGGTTTCCGGTTTCCTCCCACAGTCCAAAGACATGCTGGTTAGGTGGACTGGCGATTCTAAATTGGCCCTAGTGTGTGCTTGGTGTGTGGGTGTGTTTGTGTGTGTCCTGCGGTGGGTTGGCACCCTGCCCAGGGTTGGTTCCTGCCTTGTGCCCTGTGTTGGCTGGGATTGGCTCCAGCAGACCCCCGTGACCCTGTAGTTAGGATATAGCGGGTTGGATAATGGATGGATGGATGGCTTACCCAATACAGGATGAGGGTGAGGGTGTATCCCAGCAGCATCGTGCAAACTTGGATGTGGAGCCAGGTCATTTACCAGCCTAATATCTGCATCTTTTAGCAATGGAAGGAAAACATGAGTATCTCAAAATCTTCTCAATCATAAGGAGAACATGCAAAATTTACACAGGCCACAACAGGACACGGGATTTCTCCCAGGGACGAGGATCCACAAAGAAGCAGTACTAATATTATAATTTGTCTTTGATCAGAAATAGCGTTCAGTAACCAGAGTGGCATTCACTCTTTACTTTGACTACTGAACACTATTTCTGAATAAAGACCAATTGTAACAGTAGTGCTTTCATCTTGTTCTATTTTTCTGGAGCGTCTGCAAGTCTTAAATTCCATCTGGGAGGGCAGGAGGGATGGACCGACCGACTATCTATCTGTGTGTCTATCAATTTAAGTCAGAGGCATTAAGTGTGGTCTTACATTCTTCAGACTGTAATTCGAAGAAAACATGCAGCCCTGCAAAATCAATAGTCGAGAACCCAGACAATATCAAGAGTCTGTGGAAAAACAGTGAAAACAAAATAATGAAGAAAAAACAAAAGCTTCATGCAGGTACATACAGCTTAACCATTAGCTTGAAGCAGCAAAGGTCACATGGAGAAATAAAAAAACAAAATTAGTAAGACCCATCTGAAAAAAAAAACTGACAAGAAAAACTGTGGACTGTAAAATTTAGGGAAATAGCATAAGGAGTTCCAGACATCTGAGAAAACTGAAGAACTACCCCTTGTGTCCAGTTAAGAGTTTGTTTACTGGGAATGTCCTGTATGTATTCTTTCCGAGAACAGGACAGAGTGGTGGGGTTTGATAGATAATGTTCTGGGGGTCCCCCTAGTCGACTGATGGCAGCTGATTGGCTAATTACACCAAATGAGCACTGTGTATGATGGTAGGCAGGCCTCTGTCAGGTTGCTTGGCTCTTTTAGTTTACATAAAGTTTCAGGGGCCTTGCTTGGATTCCATACTAAAATTTTGCTTACACTCAAAAGGCAAAAACAACATATGCACAAACAAAACCAAAACCAAAAATCAGCCTTGAATAACCATACGTATGCCACATGCCATGACAAATTCCTTTATAAATTTAAAATCAATTTAAAACTGTGAGATCATGCACACGCTTTTAGTTACTCCTCGTCACCTTCCATCAATAGCCATGTATGCCTTAATGACGCCTTTTTTGAATATTCACCACATACGTTTGACCGTTTTCCAGAGTGACGTCTTTACTGCGAACCACGGGAGAGCACAGAAAAGAAAACTGCACTGACGTGAACTTGAGGTATGAGTTCCCACACTACAATTTGCCAAAATAAAGGAACTATGGCTTGAGCCAGGTCACCTTGGAGCAATGTTAGTCAGACACATTTGAGCATCACATATTAGTCATTGATGAACTGAATGAAAGTGCTTTCTGTTTACAAAAGCAAATTCTTTCTGTGATGGTGCCTTTTTTGCAACATGTGCGCAGTAAATTGCGCCGACTGCATTAAGAAAATCAGCAATCACTGCAAATTGCCTTTTGATCTCAGCATGCTCAACCTTACCATAAGGAAATTGGCTGGAGCTTGGTAGCATCTTAATTATATCATCCCATATGGATGGCATTACAGGGCTTATTGATGACTGTGAGATTCCCCAGGCCAAAAAGCCTACATCATCAAATACCCTACGATTGTTACAACCTGTAACAGGACAGGAATTATGTGATTTCTCTGTAACATGGGTACCAGTTTAGCACACAACTCCAAGAGGAAGGCTCTAGGAAGTCTGAATTGGGTAATAAGCCAGTCATCTTCATGAGCCAAAAAAATTACTGTGATCACTGAAATCGTGGTCCTCCAAAATAGCTAACACTGCCATTGACAGTTATGTTGTATAACCATTTTTATGACAAAATAGATAGGCCACACATTAAGGCAATTAACATTAAATGTATGCAATAGGTGCTGTTAGCAACACTGAAGACAGCTGTATTGACAGAACATGTCAGTTAACTGTAATATAATTAGTTCAAGAACATCAGAATGTGACACATATTTGCACAACAAAACAAGATTTGCCGTTCACTTCATTGTCTTGCCGCTAAAACGCAGACATCAAAAATTCTGCGCAGGACTTACAGATAGTCGAAATTTATGGTAACTTAAGCTGAATTTAACGCCAAATTTGTTGTGGGAAATGACATAAGAAATGGCAAACGTATGTTTCTAAGCACATAAGGCTCCAGGACTGTAAGGAAAAAACTGGGCCACAATAAGAGGCCACATCTCAAAAAGCTGAGAGTGAATTGAAAATGGATTTTATGGGAGGATAATGATCTACAACACTGAAGCTAATCGAAAACAGGAGGCAAAGAAATTCAAATTATTGAAACGCCGGAGTCAAAGTGCAGGTGTAAATCATACTGAGCTGCTAGTAGGAGACCTGGACCGTACTGTACGATCAAGAGAGCCCTCCATCCACACATATTTGGAGCTGGGGCTGTCAAACTAGACAAAAATTACAATATGTATATTCAGATTAAAAATAAAACATTCCTGAAATATTCTGGATGATAAATATGTTTGTACTGTATTTGCTTTTTACAAATTTCTTTTTATATTTTACTTTTAATGCTTGTGGTGTACCTGCAAGGCATGATTCATGCACAGTTGTTTGAAATTTGAAGGTGACCCCTGAAAACACAGCCCTTTACAAAAACGGGAACATTGGCAGGCACAAAGTGAAGTTTGCATACTAAAAATGGCAACAAAAATGTCTATTATATAAAAAAATCCTGGGAAAAGACGAGAGATAATTTCAAGTCCAGCGAGACGAGACTTTGGGCCAATAGATTTAATCACGTCCACGGTCCACTCGCCTCTCATTCGTGTGAATGCTATTGTCAGACGCAGTTCCTGTGCTCTTGGCTCTTATATTAAAATAAGGAGAACGTAAAAATGTATAAGACATACACTCTATTCATTTCCTTCGATGTAGTCCTTTTCTGGACAATAATTTTATACGTTCTAGATGAAACATCAACGACTAAGCAAAAGAAGAAAGGGCATTGTGTCGAAGAGAGGCCCAAAAGAGTTGGAGACAAAAGAATTCAAAAAAGAAAAATAATAATCTAAGTGCAAATTCGGAAAATAAGGAAAGTTATAATCAGCCCAGACCAACTGGAACTGAAACACTGGTCTACAAAAAAATATTTTTTGTTTGCTTCTGGGAACTACAGAGCAGCTCTTTAAGTTTTTTACACTGATTTCATATTTTAAATCAGAATTAAGCTAGCACGTCAGGTTTTTTGAAATACACATCATTGACGTTTTGACACTTTTGAATATCAATATAATATATCAACGTAATATCTGGAGTTTGGACTATCTCCCACCCAAATTGTTTTGATGTGTTTATTCTGAAAACAAACCAGAAGACGAAACCAGAGACATGTTAAAGTACAGTGATCCCTCGCTATATCGTGCTTCGCCTTTCGCGGCTTCACTCTATCGCGGATTTTATATATAAGCATATTTAAATATATATCGCAGATTTTTTGCTGGTTCGCAGATTTCTGAGGACAATGGGTCTTTTAATTTCTGGTACATGCTTCCTCAGTTGGTTTGCCCAGTTGATTTCATACAAGGGACGCTATCGGCAGATGGCTGAGAAGTTACCCAACTTACTTTTCTCTTTCTCTCTCTTGCGCTTTCTCTGATCCTGACGTAGGGGGTGTGAGCAGGGGGGCTGTTCGCACACCTAGATGATACGGACGCTCGTCTAAAAATGCTGAAAGATTATCTTCACGTTGCTACCTTCTGTGCAGCTGCTAGTGAAGCGACATGCTGCAAGGTGCTTCGCATACTTAAAAGTTCGAAGGGCACGTATTGATTTTTGCATGTTTGTTTTTCTCTGTCTCTCTCTCTCTCTCTGCTCCTGACGGAGGGGGTGTGAGCTGCCGCCTTCAACAGCTTTGTGCCGCGGTGCTTCGCATACTTAAAATCCAAACAGCCCTATTGATTTGTTTGCTTTCTCTGTCTTTATGACAGTCTCTGCTCCTGACGCACACTCCTTTGAAGAGGAAGATATGTTTGCATTCTTTTAATTGTGAGACAGAACTGTCATCTCTGTCTTGTCATGGAGCACAGTTTAAACTTTTGAAAAAGAGACAAATGTTTGTTTGCAGTGTTTGAATAACGTTCCTGTCTCTCTACAACCTCCTGTGTTTCTGCGCAAATCTGTGACCCAAGCATGACAATATAAAAATAACCATATAAACATATGGTTTCTACTTCGCGGATTTTCTTATTTCGCGGGTGGCTCTGGAACGCAACCCCCGCGATGGAGGAGGGATTACTGTACAGTATATTTATGTCAATTTACATCAATATAAAAGTGAGGTCAGCGTGCCCAAAAATGCTTTTGTGCTTATACTGCACATTCATCTCTCTTTGCAAGAACCAACAGTAGTCACCCATCATGCTCGGAGTGAATTTTCCCCGATATCAGTTTTCCATCACCTTTATATCTTAATGAAATCTTTCCCCGTGCTCATCTCTGACATCGCTTAGATTTGGTGGAAAAAAGTCGAGATGAGAATGTAAAAAATGCGTCTTCAGTAACATTCTGGCTCCCGTAAGCTGATATACTTTCAGCATATTCTCCACAAGCTCAGAATAATTCTCTGCTCTGTGACTGTCAAGAAAATTCCAGACAACCTGCACGAATGAGGCTGCTGATTCAGTGGGCTTCAGTTCCCTTTTGAACTCATCGTCAAGCACGGATTTCAGGGCCAACAAAAACACCTTCCTTAGTTTTGGCTTCACTTTTCTCGAAACCAAACTTATTTCTTAAATGCTGAAACGCATCGCCTTTACTGTCCAGTCACCCTAAATGTCCAAGACCTGGAACATCATAACTCAAAAATGGGACGTGCTGGATGAAAACGGTTTTCAGATTTGGAGTCAGCAAGTGAAATTTGTTAAAGTACAGATGAAAGAATCCCAGTAGCAAAGAGGTTCAAAAACGTTGGCACGATACACATGAAGAGCAGGTTAGAGATTATGAAAGTACTAAAATTCGAAAGTCTCAAAAAACTGATAGTAAAGATCGCATTAACGCTAATAAACAGAAATTATTATTCGGTGAAATAACGGAACAGCGAAAAGACATCGAATATATGAACATAGGTGATATGATAGAAGTACAGTACACCCTCGAAATTCGTGGGTGTTACGTTCCTAGAGCACCCGCAAATTGTGAAAAACCGCAAATTATGGATGTGGTTACAAAAATGCCTATTTTTATAGTTTAAACCCTAAATATGCCCCCAAACACTTCAATTTAATTTTAACCTCAGCTTTTTACCTAAAGAATGTAAAGGTAAACCTGTATACTGTACAGTACTGTACTGATATGTCACCCGCAGTGCTAGAATGTAAAATACCGATGTTACCGCTATATGTACTGTAATTCATGCAAGCGCATTTTCATTGCCAGAAGCGTTAGAAGGTGCAGGGCATTTTGATGGCATCTTGGGGCTTTAACCCTTAAACTACCACATACTTGGGGGTTAATGCATCCCTGGACGCCATATACTTTTCTGCTGCACTTTTTAAGTAAACGTCACAATTCATAAAGAGAAAGTGAAATTTTAATGAAACACATTTTTTTTCATGCAATTACTGCAGCACTGATCATTTTACACACTGCCAATGAACTGTACAAACTATTTAAAAAACTAATACAATACCATACAATTTATTTTTGTATAGCCCAAAATCACACAAGAAGTGCCTCAATGGGCTTTAACAGGCCCCCTCTTGACAGCCCCCTAGGGAAAAATGGAAGAAACCTTGGGAAAGGCAGTTCAAAGAGAGACCCCTTTCCAGGTAGATTGGGCATGCAGTGGGTGTCAAAAGAACAGTCTCAATACAATACAATACACATTATTACAATACAATAATGGAATAAAACAGTATGTACAAGGTGCAACTGATGCCATTGATGAAATTCAGTAAATCACCAAGCCAACTGCACTTGAACTAGCTGCACGCAAGCACACAGAGGTAAACGCTGACGCTGGCAGGCTAGTCTAGTGCAGTGGCTGAATCCCAGAGACAGTGAGGCTGCAGTGCTTCAGGGACGGCAGTGGTCATGAGCAGGCTGCTCAACAAATGTACTGATCAGCTCCGGCGTGTTGGTAAATTGCACTGGGAACCGACAATAGCTGGATGCGGCATTCAATGAATGTACGTCACCAAATATACTCGGCTCCTACGTGCTGGCAAATAGCCGGTTGCGGCGGTTTAAGGATTAAGAAGAACAAAACGGAAAACACGAGAACACTCAGCTGTAGATGTGTCACAGGGCAGCAGTCAATCAGCAGTAAGGAGAAATTAATAATGCTACAGCGGTCCGGTGGCATTAAGATTGACACCGTCGAGAAGACGGTGATTTATTTTTATGGTGGAGATTCCAGGGACGCACCCAGCCTTGACCCGACCTGCACGCACTCACAAAGAGAGACACAAAGAAAGCAAACCGGTGATCAAACAGCAAATAAAGAATGTCATGAAAACAAATGAAAACAATGATACCACCCCTGTTCCCCTTATGGCGATTATACATTAAATACAACAAAGCACCAACAAAACACACACAGTAAAGTCCATGAAAAATGGCAACGGATGAAATATAATGATGAAGATAGATAGTCCAGAGATCCGCAGGTTGAATGGGAATGTAAAGATAGTCCTGTCGGTAGTTCCTGAAATGGTGAAGACGGCTGGATGGGTTCAGGAGCGCTCCTTTCTTCACAGGATAACAATGAATCCACTTACAGTCCTCTTGTACACAGGCAGACGGCAGACAATCCAGACCCCAACCACAAAACGATCCAGGACAAAACGAATAAGTACAGGTAACCCAACAGAAAGCAGGCAGAGAGACAGGAACTTGAAACACAAATTCCAAAAACTTTTTTTTTCTTTTGGTCACCGGCCCCCTTTTTAAAAAGTCGTGCTGACATCCTTTGACCCCAACAGCCCCTGCACCCTCAGCAGAAGACCAATTGGAGCCACTGCAGGGACTGCTGGGAGTTACAGTTTTAAATTCTAGTAGAGTATGCTCTCAGATGGGCTATTTTCACCATCCCAAGAGCGTTTTTCTCCACGGTTGCTTCCTGTTCTCTCTACAGTGCAGTATTGCCATGAAAAAAGCCATAAAAAATTGCGGAGGATATTTGCGGTTTCCGCTAACAATTGTTAGTTACAGGCCCGGTCTTAGGTATTATGGGGCCCTAGGCGAAAGGGGGGTCCAGGGGCCCCCTGAGGGGGGCGGAGCCCCCCTGGAAGCTCTGCGAAATGCGTGAAAATTAGACCAAGGAGTCGATCCGGGGCCCTAAGCGGTCGCCTACTTCGCCTATGCCTAAGGCCGGGCCTGTTAGTTAGGTTCTAAGGAAAAATCAGTGAACGACCAAGGTCACGAACTCTGAACCGCGTCTTCGTAGATATTGTAAGGCTTTAAACTTTCAGTAGGAGACTTGTAGATCGTCTAATTCGTGTTGACAACAGGGAAAAGATTAGATTAGATTAGATAGATACTTTATTAATCCCAAGGGCTACAGGCAAAATATTCAAATCTACAATAATCTGTTTGCGTGTGCATCATTCAATGCTCAAAATGTAGATTTACACGATTCAGGACCATATGCTATGAGAATCTGTGGTCCCACAACAATTAAAGCTATGAAATCACAATTCAGTTAGGTTTATATTTATGATCACGGAGAAGCGATGCAACATAGAGTCGAAAGAGTTAAACGATCGGACATATTAGAAATTCTACAACCAATAATGGATACAAATCCATACGTCCAAAAGTATCGCACTTGACACAAAATTTATCTGAAAAACGCAGACAAAGAAATTTTCTTGGATTTCTAAATGAATTACGCTCGCATATATAATAACCAACATGTGACAAATTGTCACTGATAATAGTTTTGAAAGATGGAGATATCAAAGACAGAGTTGATATTTGTGTTTATCCAAAAGATGAGAAATGACGAGCGCGTAGGGGTATGGTGAGCAAAGTGAGCAGGGGGCAGAGCCCCCTAGTTAAATGTAATAAAATGCTGTAGTTGGACATCAGATTTGGGGTGCAGGACCAGATTTGACTTGATACTTCTTAGAATGGGATGCAAGCTGAATGTGGGGGGCTGGAGTAGGCAATGAACGTATAACAGACAGAAATAAACTCAACTCCATTGGATTTTTGCTGTAATTCAAGATATAACCCTATGAGCCTATGAATCTATTTATTATTAATATTTTCACTTTTTGTTTCAGGGTGTTTGCACAGCATCAAGTGCTTAAGAATCATGTACTGTGGTTTAATGTTAAACTTACTGGCCAATACTCACTTAGATAAGCCCAATCGCCTTTTTATACAACAGAATATCATTTAATAGTTTTCAGCCCATAGAAATATCCCCCGTGTGCAGTGACTGATCGATTGATCATTCGATAGCTACATATGAAAGGCACTATATAATAGACAGACAGACAGATATATTTGGTCCCCAGGGAAAAATTGGCTTCTAACAGAAGCTCTTTAAATAAATCCATACATACATACACACATTATAGTTTGAACACACACATAGATAGATAGATAGATAGATAGATAGATAGATAGATAGATAGATAGATAGATAGATAGATAGATAGATAGATAGATAGATAGATAGATAGATAGATAGATAGATAGATAGATAGATAGATAGATACTTTTGACTGAAAAATAAAGAAAATTTAACAAAGAAAGAAAACTTCTGACTTGGCTGTCACAGTGCCAGTGAGGCATTACGTGGACGTATTGTTGTTGGTATAAAGGACCCCCAGTCACGTTTCTTGAAACACATCTGTTGAATAATTTGTTGGTGGAACGTCCTTCATGTTGTTGTGTCAGAGAGAAGATGTGCAGCATTGTTCCTTAAGGCAATTGGTTTTGTTGTCATTCTAACCTCCACTACTATGTGAATTTCCCCTTGGGATTAATAAAGTACGTACGTACCTACCTACCTACCTACCTACGTACGTACCTACCTACCTACCTACCTACCTACCTACCTACCTACCTACCTACCTACCTACCTACCTACCTACCTACCTACCTACCTACCTCCCTACCTACCTACCTACCTCCCTCCCTCCCTCCAGGGGGTCTAGAATATGTCTCATAATTGAGCCTGCCCTTTTAAGGCAGTGTAGTGTAGTGATTAAGGCTTTGGACTTCAAACCCTGAGGTTGTGGGTTCAAATCCCCCTACTGACACTGTGTGACCCATGAGCAAGTCACTTCAGATGCCTGTGCTCTAATTGGAAAACTACAAAAGAAACATGACCAATTGTATCATAAATGTCATAAGTCACTTTGGATAACGGCATCAGCCAAATAAGTAAATGTAAACGTAAGTAGCCTGTTGATTTTGTGGTCCTCTGTTGAAGTGATGTTACCAGTCCAACACACCACACTGGGCATCACAGAGTTGTAGAAGATGTCACTTCCCGCATTAAAGGAACTAAGAAAAAAAAAGAGTCTTCTCTGCTCTTCCTTTTATAGATCCTTTGAGACCAGTCCAACATGTCATTGATGTGGACACCCAAGTATCTGAAGGAGTTGACCACCTTTACATCCATTCCCTGAATGATGACCAGACATCGAGGTTCTTTGGTGCATTGAAAGTCAATAAGGAGTTCTTTGGTTTTGCTGATGTTAAGTTTCAGACAATTCTCAAAGTTCCCCTCTCACTTCTATTCTTTTGTCTCATCCCCCTTATCAATACACCCCATAAGTGCAGGGTCATTTGAGAATTTCTGCAAGTGACCTGACCTGCTGTTATATTTCTAGTCTGAGGTGTACAGAGAGAAGAGAAAAGCAGAAAGGCCTGTTCTTTGTGGTGCTCCAGCGCTCCACAAACTCCTTGAGTCTCACAAACTGCAGTCTGCCCATCAGATAGTCCATCATTTAGGTCACCACAGGCACATCCACCTGCATTTCTCTGAAATGATCTGGGATTGCTGGTTGGTATTGAAGGCGCTGAAGAAACAAAAAAACTAAATCCTCACAGTGCTGACAGCTTTGTTCAGCCTTGTGGAGGGGATAAATAATTGCATCCTCCACTCTAGTCTTTGTCTGTTAGGCAAACTGCAGTGGGTCCAGGTGGTCTACCACAACAGCACTCATATAGTCCAAGACCACCCTTCTCAAAGGTCTTCATGATGTGAGATGTAAGTGCAGCTGGTCTGCAGTCATTGCATGAAGAGGCGCCTGCCTTCTTTGGCACAGGGACAATGCAGGATGTTAACCTAACCACTAACCTCCTTAAGCACTCCAGAATTGTTAATCTGGTTGTGGTGATTTGTATGATTGTAGCTTTTTTTAATATATACAGAACTTTTCATTCTATAATTTCCAAATAACTAAGAGCTTCCTTAGAAGTCTCTGTAACTGCCGAGAGATTATCACCTTCTTTACACAAGAAAACTTCACAAAAAGTTCATTCAGAGCTTTCGACCCTTTCACTGCCTATGTTTTAGGTTTTACTTACAGCTGCCCCTTGACCGTTCTTTTATTGCTAAAATACTGCAATACACTTGTAAGTAGCGTACCATACTCTATTCATACTTCTATGTATTAATTTAGTTGAAGAAAACAAGGTAGTCATTTTCAAGTATAGACTTAGTCTTACCTTCTCAACAGACATGCTTCTCGTCTCTTTGGAATGGGAAGCGTCTACATAAAACCCGGCTCCAGAAATAATGTTCACTCCAGTCTCCTGTGACAGCTTCTTGAGGGTCTTCACATCCCGATCGATGCCAGTAGTTGTATTCTCTACAATTGTTCCACCGCCAGCTTTTTTGAAGTGAAGCAGTTCTTCCTTTACTGCCTCTGTCTCCTGGTTTAAATGGAGGTTGTCCTTGCAGCTATAAGGGTTCAGCTGTACCCAAAATCGGTTTTTCATCTCAATGGGCTGATGAATTAGGGCCTCTTGATCTGGTGGAGGTGGGTGGTAGCACAAGTCAAATGTCATCGTCAGATGCTCATGGGTTAGTGTTCTTCCAAGCAGAATGGGATCGATCGGGCCAAGCACTGTCTGGACTTTCCCACTCAAAGCAGACATCTTTCACGTCTTATCTAGGTCTGGATCTGCAGCTCTGAAGTAGTCACCCTTTAGAAAAAAACAATAATGACAAACATGTCAGTGAATACCTGTTGCAAAATATAAGAAAGGTGACACAACAAGAGGAGACCAGGCAGTGCCTATAATTCACTTGGGTGATATCTTAAAGGCAGCAAGATATTCACTGTAATAACGTGACTGGTTTAACATGTGATTTTTGTCTTGTCGAAGGGGGATTGACTTTTGCAGACAGAAAGGGGAAATGGCAAAATTAAACAGAAATGGGTTAGAATGGAGAAATGGCGATCAAGCACAGGAAGAGAGACTATCGGTAAGCAGGGTGAATAAGTGAGTGACGTTAGAGAGTCTACTCCATGATGACATACTTTAAGGTGGAGAAGAACTTACTTGAACCTTCATGGGCAGAGTAGTCGGCCAATGGAACTGCCATGTCCCAATCTGTTCAGTCAGTGTCCAAAATGTCCTACTTTAGGGGTACAGTTCGATAGTGGGGACTTGTCAGTCAGTCATTCTCCAACCCGCTATATGCTAACACGGGGGTCTGCTGGTCAGCACAGGGCGCAAGGCAGGAACCAATCCCGGGCAGGGCACCAGCCCGCCGCAGGACACACACACACACCCACACACACTAGGGACGATTGAGGATCCAATATACCTAACTAGCATGTCTTTGCACCGTGGGATGAAACCGGAGCACCCGGAGGAACCCCATGCAGACACAGGGAAAACACGCAAACTCCACACAGGAAGGACCCGGGAAACGAACCCGGGTCTCCTTACTGCGAGGCAGCAGCGTTACCCACTGCCTCACCATGCTGCCCTGTGGGGGCTTGTAAAAAGGCCTATTCTGCTGTGTGGCAGCATGACCACCTAGAGAGGCTTGACTGTGTACAACAGCAGGTAGTTCAGATGCATGTCTGCTGGCCTGGGGCCTCATGTATAGATAAGCCTGCATGACCCATTTCTTATTCAAAAGCTGGGATATATAAAACACAAACTTGCCATGAAAACTGGCTTGACATTGAGGCAAATTTCGATCATCCCTAAGTCCCATGCAGATTTTCTTGGAGTTAGCATTTTAGTGACTTTTGGCAACAGGAAAATGAATTGCGTTGGTTGCCTGTTTGGGTGACATCAAACAATGGTTGTCTGAAAACTTTCTCAGAGTAAACAGTGATACAACTGAGGCTTTAATTGTTGCATCTCCAGGCACTTTAAAGAAAATGAACAATTCCTCAGTAATAATCCCTGGCTTTATTACATCCTTGTCCGCACAAGTTAGAATTCTTGGTGTTATTCTTCACCCTACACTCTCCTTTGATCCTCTTCTTCTTATATAATACACTACCGTGGCTGTCCGTTTGTCTGTCAAGGATATTAAATCACCTGCAGCTTGCAAACCGTTTGAACTATTGTCCTGAAATTTGGTAAACGTGTACTACGTGATGTCTACTATCCACTTTCCGGGTGATTATTGACCTCCAAGGTTATTCCTCTTTTTATTTTATTGTAGAATCAACTCTCCGCCAGCGGCCAGCAGGGCAGCACATGCGTAAGAGCACCGTTCTCATTCCCTACCACCTTTGCTGTCACTTCTCCTATCATTCTTGAGGCAGATTAAAGACTTCAGTGGCAGCTGAAGAGAAAAATTAAAGAAAATATACTAAGTAACTGCAACACAAACACTGACTTAATCAGTTTTAATGCGAAAAGATGCCGACGAAAGAAGAGAAGAAGTGGGCTGCTAGGTTGGAGAAAAGAAGAGCTGCTCAGGAAGCCACAAGCACAAACGAATGGTAAACATACAGAGAAAGAGGAGGAAAACTAGGAACGCTCAAGTCAAGTGTATAACATGCAGTGCGCTGCTACTGGCTACCAAAAATATTACCAAGGTTGCCTTTTTCTACCTTAAGCAAATTTCAAGGCTGTGTCCATTGCTCACTGATACTGCAACAGCGGCACTTATTCAAAGCTTTTGTCATATCGAGACTTGACTATTGCAACGCAGTGCTGTTTGGTATCCCTGCTAAATTATTATATGTACAGAAATCAGCAGCAAGAGTGGTTATCCACTTACTGTAAACACCTGAACAACCAGCAAAACACCAGCCTACACCTGAACACCAGCAAAACCAAAGAGATGGTGGTGGATTTTAGGAGGACCAGGCCCCTCACGGACCCCGTGATCATCAGAGGTGACTGTGTGCAGAGGGTACAGACCTATAAATACCTGGGAGTGCAGCTGGATGATAAATTGGACTGGACTGCCAATACTGATGCTCTCTGCGAGAGAGGACTAAGCTGACTATACTTCCTTAGAAGACTGGCGTCCTTGAACATCTGCAATAAGATGCTGCAGATGTTCTACCAGACGGTTGTGGCGAGCACCCTCTTCTATGCGGTGGTGTGCTGGGGAGGCAGCATAAAGAAGAGGGACGGCTCACGCCTGGACGAACCAGTGAGGAAGGTAGTCTCAATTGTAGGCACGGAGCTGGACAGTTTGACATCCGTGGCAGAGCGACGGGTGCTGAGCAGACTCCTGTCAGTCATGGAGAATACACTGCATCCACTAAACAGGATCATCTCCAGACAGAGGAGCAGCTTCAGAGACAGACTGCTGTCACCGTCCTGCTCCACTGACAGACTGAGGAGATCGTTCCTCACCCACACTATGCGACTCTTCAATTCCACCAGGGGGGTAAACGTTAACATTATACACAGTTACTGTCTGTTATACCTGCCTTGCACTCTCCACCTTACTTTTTTTTTTTTTTTTTTTAACTTGCACTGTGTTTTTATTGCTCTTTAATTAATATTATTTTTATCAGTATGCTGCTGCTGGATTATGTGAATTTCCCCTTGGGGATTAATAAAGTATCTATCTATCTATCTATCTATCTATCTATCTATCTATCTATCTATCTATCTATCTATCTATCTATCTATCTATCTATCTATCTATCTATCTATCTATCTATCTATCTATCTATCTATCTATCTATCTATCTATCTATCTATATTCAATATAAACTTCTTCTAGTTTTTAAGGCTCTTCATGGTCTAGCCCCACCTTACTTGTCTTCTTTAATTTGTCCCTATACTCCATCATGTTCTCTTCGTTCTTCTGACTCCTTGCTATTAACTATTCCATTATGCAGACTCGTATGGCTATGGAATGCCCTGACTTTGGAGCTCCGCGCATGTACCTCATTTTTTGTTTTTAAATCTAGATTTAAACTTACCTTTTTAATATTGACCTTTGTTGTTCTAATTCATTTTGTTTGTATTTTGGATTGTTTGATTGTATATATATTGTTGTGCAGTGGCCTTGGGTACCTTCAAAGGTGCTTTAAAATAAAATGTATTCTTATTACTATTATTACTAAGTAAATAGAAAATCTTGTTTCGTTAAGCATTTCAATGATGTGTCAGTCACATTTAGGTGTTCTTGAACTGAATACAGTATATCACAGTTGCCTAACATGTCCTCTTAATATAGCAGTCTTCAGTATTGGTAGTAAGGCCTATTGCAAATGATTACCATATTTCCCCAACGAAAGGCCACGGCTTATACATTAATTTTACCAAATGCATATTGGGTGTGGCTTGCTTAAATGGGGCAGCCTATCTAAAAACATTCGATAAAAGTATAATTCAGTGCACAAAAAGACGACATACTCAAATGATTCGTTGAATTTAAATCTACTGTTTACTTCAAAATATCAGATAGTGACGATGTTCATAGATACAGTTAAAATAAGTAAGTCCACAGTTTGAAAAGCATATGAATTATGA
The DNA here is from genome assembly GCF_900747795.2 of Erpetoichthys calabaricus. NCBI lineage: Eukaryota > Metazoa > Chordata > Cladistia > Polypteriformes > Polypteridae > Erpetoichthys > Erpetoichthys calabaricus. The sequence goes on from NC_041399.2 coordinate 3,819,557, forward strand.
ATTGTCCAGTAGACAAAAAATATTATATCAATTAGTAATGACGCCATCATTGGTTCAATTATCACTTGACGCTGCTGCATCTAGCCTCTTCTTCACATTCGTCTCTTTCACGGTCGTTGCTGCAATGTAAAAATTTAACTTTTCAGGGCTTTGCTATATTACATCCTAGTATATAATACAAGCCGGGGAAAAAAGCAAAAGTTTATTGTTGGCTGGGAAAAGACAAGTTTTTAATTTTCATTTGAATGACTGGAGGGTGGGGGTACAGTAATGGCAATCATCTGTCTACACATAAGTTCTTCAGAATAAAATTAGCAACACTGAAATTAGGCTTACCTTTCTTCAAATCCTTCAAAATCAGATCCGTAATCGTTGTCGTCACTGCCAAACAACTCGATTGCAGCCTGTGCTGCTTTGCTGTCACTGATGTCAGACACGCTTTCATCACCGGTATCGCTCTCAGATATTGCAGACGTTGCTTGTGCAGCTGGTAGGCTTGTAGGTGGAGGAAGGATTCCGGCTTTGCGAAAACCATTCTGTATGCTTTCTGGTTTCATGTTGTTCCACGCTAAAATAACCCATTCACACGCTTGACTGTACGCCGTACGTCGCTGCCAGCCAGACGGAATGAATGTATGATCACCATCCGTCTTTTCCCACTCAATCCTCACAAGGCACTTAAATGCATGATTGACAGCAATATCAAGTGGCTGCATTTTGCATGTAAGTCCACCAGGTATTACAGCAACGTGACCACCAACCTTGTTCACTGCCTGCTGAACACTATCCATCAGATGAGCAGACATAGAGTCAAAAATAAGCAATGACTTCTTCTTATTAAAAAATCCAGCTCCAGGCTGCCTTCTGTAGCATTTGTCCACCCGTTCCACCAAAACGTCTTTATTCATCCAGCCCTTCTTGTTCACCGAGACCTCGATACTCTTGGGTAGTTTTTCCTGCAGCATTGTCACCCTCTTAAAAATCACGAATGGCTTCAGCTTTTTGCCACTTGTTGTGCAAGCTAGAACAACCGTAAAACTTGTCCGCTTATGATCTGTGGTAGTTACTGATATGGTCTTTTTACAAACCTTATATACAGTGCGTGTTGATGGAATATCCATCTGCATGGACCTCGTCCATGTTGATGACGTCATCCGGTGTTAGTTTCAGTGTCTCGATTTCCTTGCCGACGAACTCTCTAAAACTGTCAAGTTTCTTCTCCCAGTTGTCTGGCATTCTCTGTCCCACAGTTGTTCTGGCTCGGACAGACAGACCATTTTGTTTCATGAAGCGAGAAACCCAATTATGACCCCCTTTGAAGTCTTCAATTGCCATTTCAGTCGCCATTCCTCGTGCCTTCAATTTGATGGTTTGACAGATAGGGGGCGCTATCACTCCCTTGAACCCTCAGATCAGACACCAGATAAAAGTCCAATAATTAACTTTATTCCAATAATAAAGCGCACAAAGCACCCTCCACTCCACTATACTCATAAATATACGCAATATTCTCATACAATAAACAATCCTCCACTCCCAGACACGTTGTCACCCTTCCTCCCGACTCAGCTCACCCGTCTGGGATCTCCCACAATCCTTTATAGTCCTTGACCCAGAAGTGCTTCTGATCCCTCAGTCCATGTGATTATCCAGCACTTCCAGGTCTGGTGAAAACATGTCTTCTTTATCCCGGAAGTACGTCATTTCCTCTGTCGCTGTGACTAAGACGTACTTCCGGGTTATAGGGATAATACAAGTCCTTGAGTCTCCCTGTAGCATCCTTTGGCGGCCCCCACGGTATCCAGCAGGGTTGTGAATAGAGACTCCATTGTCCATGATTCCCTGCTGGCATTCAGGGCACCTCCATGCTGCAGGGAGGGCTTCATCTGGCGGCCTGGGGGTATTGGTCGGGATGAATTGCCGGCCATATTCTTCAATGGCTATTGTTGAAACCATCCGATTGTTCTCACATTGTGTGAGAATCCAAACTTTAAGTCGCTTCTCCAAGTTTGGCCATTTTGCTTCCCTTGTACGCCTTGCATGCCTATGTGGCGGAAGCGCACACAAAGCTTTCTCATCTTTCTGCCAGTTTCTCACTTGTTTTTCATCTTCTTCAAAGTGGCGTCCAGCTACATGATTGCCATTTTCTTTTGTGAAAGCAACAGCCTGGAGCTTAAATTCTGCAGCATAGGACTTGCGTTGCGGCATGATATTGGTGAGTGCAAAATGTTATCAATTTAATTGTTCACGCTCAACTATAATGTCACTATAGAGTTGCAAATGCCTACAGGGTCGTGCCAAATTAAATGGTTTAATTTCAGATTGGTAAATTCAGTAGCGCCGCAGCAAATAACATGGGGTAGCTTATCTTAGAGTTTTAAAATATAAATGAGCATTTTCTGCTGCTTACATAATGTGGAGGCCTCCAATGTGGGGCGGCTTTTCATTGGGGATTTACGGTAATGTTGACTGCTTTATTGTGTAGCCCATCTATTTTATCTATAAAAATCAGGAGTGGTCTCCCTTCGACTTTCTTGTATACTCAGATATGAGGATGGATATTTGAGAAGTAAACCACAACACAATTATGTTTTTATATTATGTACATTAAAGAACCAACAACAACAAATCAAATCAAATTAATATTACATTGAACAATTATATTAAAATTAAAGTTGAATGAATCAGACTCTACAGCTACATGAATAAAAAAATTACCATGATAATTTTATTTTGGCGAACAATTCAGGTAAATTACCACTTTCAGTAAGCAGAAGTGGGTCAAAAGTTGCAAAAGACTTCATAAATGTATGTCAAGTAATACTTGTGCACAAAATTTTGTTTACGTAAGCAAAAACGTTCTCAAATATGTATCTATTACCATTTGAAAGTCAAACGAAAACTGAGATTATCCCGAAAACCGATTGTTTTTTCGAAAAAAATGGAAAGAGACAAAAAATGCTTAGAATGTGGTGCTTTACCATAATATAATGTGAAATTATCATATTTTTAATATTTTTGGGGAAACATTTCAGGTAAAATACCACATCCAGTTAGTAGAAATAGCTCATAAATTGACAGAAATCTATGTTTTGTACCTGATACTTACATGCAAAATTTGGTTGACCTAAGTCATTTTGCTTGACTTCTCACTACATTCATAATAGCTAACATGGTACAACACCCTAGTACTATTGACCTAAGTGAAAGTGTACTCAAGTTATTGTGATTACACACACACACATACATAATTCCAAAATTAGTATTTTCGGACTCAGGGAAGTCTAAAATGTTGAGATTCATCAAAATCTCAAAATCAAATTTTTGGACGATTCCAATACTTTTCCCTATACTTCGTATATGAGAAAGTAAAAAGGGTGTGCTGTGTGTTATAAGACATAACTGGCAATGGCATTAATAGCTCTTTTGGAAGGTTTGACCAATGGCAGGTTACACAAAGATCATGAAGTTTTTAGGGATGGCAATAATTTTTTGGCTCATGATGACGACAGGCTTATAAGCTGGTTTAGATGTCCTAGAGCTGGCCAATTGCACTTGCGTGCTGAATTGCAGCCTACATTACAGAGGTCATCACATGGAAACTGCACAATTCCTGTTCCATTACAGATTTTAAAAACTCTAATTTACTTGGCAACAGGTGCTTTTCAGTGTGACCAGTCAAGAATTTTGCAGTCTTTGTCGAGCCGAGTCATGTCACCTATATGGGATGGAACAATTAAGATTGTGCCCAGACACAGCCAATTTTCTTGCACTCAGGGTGAGCAAACCAAGATCAGACGGCAATCTGCAGAGCTTTCTGATTTTCATAATGTCATCAGTGCAATTGTCTATATGCATGTTATGATAAAAGCACCACCACAGAATGAATTTCTTTTGTAAACAGAAAGCACTTTCATTCAATTAATATACAACTAATATAAGATGCTCGAATTGCTGCAGGGTGGCCTGGCTCAAGCCACCATTCCTTTAATTTGTCAAATAGTTCTGTGAGAAGCAGACTTCAGAGTCATGCTGTGTGTGATGAGTGGCTTCTTGGTAAGCAAGCCAAATTAACTGAATTGTAATTAAGTTTAGTACATTACAGACAACTTGTATAATCTTTCAGGTGATAGCGAGTACACCACAAGAGGGGAGCTATAATGAAAGGCACTCCTGCACATAATCAGTAATAAAACAGACCATTGGTTCATTAAAAGGCAGATGGTAGTGTTTGGACACGGTAGCCAGTTCACTGCTGTGCAAGGATTGCCACATTGAGATGGCGTGTGCAGTACTGCACAATACAGTGCAGAAACATGGGCAGCATCTGCCACCTGAGTTGGCCAAGATGAGCACACAGATGTCCCAGACTCTGTCTCTGAAGACATCAATGCAATGGCAATCTGTCAGAGGGAGGACAGTTTTGTATAATGGGTGGTTTTCTTTTTCTTTTAGGCAAAAAACAGGTAAATAATAAATGTAAAAAGCCAACAGATGAAGGGGCAATAGGCACACTTTGTTGAGACAAAGGTGATAAGTGAAAAGGCAAAATTTCCTGAATAATTCTGCTACAGGTTATTGTGGATGGCTGTCTGCAGGACCGAGATGTTTACCTGTCTTGCAAAATAGTCACATGTTTGAAGGTTAAACTGCTTTATAAGATTGTGATAACAGAACCACCTGCTCCCTTGGAAAATGTTTGCATTTACCGAGTTTGAATATTAATATGGTTTAGGGACATTGGTTACTAATCAGCAGACAGTGGTATATGTATGAAAGAGCTAACACTGCCATTGACAGTTATGTCGTACAACACACAAAACACCCTTTTTATAGACAAAATAGATAGGCCACACATTAAGGCAATTGACATTAAATGTATGCATTAAGTGCAGTTAGCAACAGCTGTATTGAGAGAGCATGTCAGTTAACTGTAATATGTTAGTTCAAGAACATCTTGATAGCTGACAACAATACTCTGTTTTAGCCAATAAAAATGTGTTTACACTATTGATAAACAAAGGAAATCGATATGTATCATTGTTTAATCAATGGTCATGTTGATCTAAGCAGAGACTGAAGCAGTTATGTACTTCTGGGCAATGGGCGGTGTGCAAATGGTGCAAAGAGACAGAGAGTGCAAGCAGAAGGGATGAAACAAGGCCAGAAGATGGTGTAGGGAGTGAGAAAGAATATTAGAATTAAGGTGCATTAGTCTTTCCAAATAATAAAAGTATGATGCTAATAGAACTATAAGAAGCGTGACACTTATGTATTAAACAAGGATGTGCTAAGCTAATTGAACTATTGTAATGCAGATACTAAAGCTATAAGAATATAATTTCTTTATAACTAATGTAATGTACTGAACTAACCTTTATGTAACCCTTAATATTTTATGAGCAATGTGCGTGCAAAAAAAGTATAAGGAAGTGAGCATTGTCTAAAACCGCTGAGTTGCATACACCTTATAACCGTTAGGACAAAACCTGTTGTAACTGGACTTATGTATGTGCAAGCTAGCAGAAATGTATTTCCTAAAACTGTGAAAATGCTGACGACTCTTTATCAGTAAAAAACATTGTTTTTTTTACACGTATAGCTACATCCATAAATATTTGGACAGAGACAACTTTTTTCTAATTTTGGTTCTGTACATTACCACAATGAATTTTAAATGAAACAACTTAGATGCAGTTGAAGTGCAGACTTTCAACTTTAATTTAGTGGGGTGAACAAAACGATTGCATAAAAATGTGAGGGAACTAAAGCATTGTTTGAACACAACCCCTTCATTTCAGGGGCTCAAAAGAAATTGGACAATTGACTCAAAGGCTATTTCATGGGCAGGTGTGTGCAAGTCCGTCATTATGTCATTATCAATTAAGCAGATAAAAGGCCTGGAGTTGATTTGAGATTCCACATGCTTGCATGTGGAAGATTTTGCTGTGAACAGACAACATGCGATCAAAGGAGCTCTCCATGCAGGTGAAAGAAGCCATCCTTAAGCTGCGAAAACAGAAAAAACCCATCCGAGAAATTGCTACAATATTACGAGTGGCAAAATCTACAGTTTGGTACATCCTGAGAAAGAAAGAAAGCAAGCACTGGTGAACTCAGCAACGCAAAAAGACCTGGACGTCCACGGAAGACAACAGTAGTGGATGATCGCAGAATCATTTCCATGGTGAAGAGAAACCCCTTCACAACAGCCAACCAAGTGAACAACACTCTCCACGGGGTAGGCGTATCGATATCCAAGTCTACCATAAAGAGAAGACTGCATGAAAGTAAATACAGAGGGTGTACTGCAAGGTGTAAGCCACTCATAAGCCTCAAGAATAGAAAGGCTAGATTGGACTTTGCTAAAGAACATCTAAAAAAGCCAGCACAGTTCTGGAAAAACATTCTCCTCTACCAGAATGATGGCAAGAAAAAAGGATGGAGAAGGTGTGGAACAGTTCATTATCCAAAGCATAGCACATCATCTGTAAAACACGGTGGAGGGAGGCAGTGTCATGGCTTGGGCGTGCATGGCTGCCAGTGGCACTGGGACACTAGTGTTTATTGATGATGTGACACAGGACAGAAGCAGCCGAATGAATTCTGAGGTGTTCAGAGACATACTGTCTGCTCAAATCCAGCTAAATGCAGTTAAATCAATTGGGCGGCGTTTCATGATACAGATGGACAATGACCCAAAACATACAGCCAAAGCAACCCAGGAGTTTATTAAAGCAAAGAAGTGGAAAATTCTTCAATGGACAAGTCAGTCACCTGATCTTAACCCAATTGAGCAGGCATTTCACTTGTTGAAGACTAAACTTCAGACAGAAAGGCCCACAAACAAACAGCAACTGAAAGCCGCTGCAGTAAAGGCCTGGCAGAGCATTAAAAAGGAGGAAACCCAACATCTGGTGATGTCCAGGAGTTCAAGACTTCAGGCTGTCATTGCCAGCAAAGGGTTTTCAACCAACTATTAGAAATGAACATTTTATTTCCAGTTATTTCATTTGTCCAATTACTTTTGAGCCCCTGAAATGAAGGGATTGTGTTAAAAAAATGCTTTAGTTGCCTCACATTTTTATCCAATCGTTTTGTTCACCCCACTGAATTAAAGCTGAAAGTCTACACTTCAACTGAATCTGAGTTGTTTCATTTAAAATTCATTGTGGTCATGTACAGAACCAAAATTAGAAAAAAGTTGTCTCTGTCCAAATATTTATGGAACTAACTGTACAAATTCAGGATGTGGACAGGGGCTACAGGAATCCATGTAATAACCTAAAAATGAACTGTCGCGGTTCTTTTTTTCTTCTTGTCAATGAACTTGAGTATTAAAGGAAGTCACTCCTTCCTGCTAGCAGGCTAGGCTGCCTGTAACAAATTGAACAAGCAGGTGCTGCAAGCATCTCTGCCACCAAGAATAAAGAAACTGCTTTTTACTTTTAATTGGTGTCCGCCTTCTGTTGTTTTTCGACTTTCAGCGTCCACAGGAGCGTGACTTTTCACCAAGAATGCTGTCAAGATCACTCGCACTGAGCACAGGGATTCGCCGGCAGGCAAGGGTACGTGGCTGACAAGATGCGAAGCACACGGATGGTGACACCTACATCTAGGTAGGAAGTGGCAGTTTCACCCGAGAGACGCCGTTTTTGTGTCCCATGAGATAAGAAAGAGGACTGAATGAAGCTAGGAGACAGGAAGCGAGGCGTGCCTAGGTCGTCATATCAAGTGAACGTTCATTCTACGAGAAAGAGACGCTGGCAGGTATTCAGCAAGATAGCAAGACTCCTGTTGGGAAACAAGCAATCGGCAAACAAAGTGTTTTATTGGGACAGTTAGAAGACTAACCTTTGTGGTAAAGCAGCATGCAACTTGGACTTCGCACCACCAAAGATTGTATCCTCTATGGTTAGGTTTTAACGGAGTTTCAGACTGTGCACTGTGTGCTTTCTTTTAAAAAGGTTTACATTGATATTTTTATAGACTTTTATCTTCTTGGTGGATTATCCGGTGTAATACAACTTGCTATTGTTATTCTTGAAATTGCTGTCATGTCTTTCACTGTGTGTCTACTCACCAGCCAATTTAAAGAAACAGGTCAGGTCAGGTTGGGGAGCATGCACTGTTGCTGCACCCACCACATGACGAAACGGCTCAATTTAAAGGAAGCTGTGTGCTATTATCTTTAAATTTCAAGATTTCCCAAGATTTTACTCTTAATAAAACTGGGAGGCGTAGTCAGATATTTTAACTGTGTTTAGGTTAGGTTAGTGTCACACAAAGACACCCATTACGAATCCACAGACTTTAGAATGTTGTACGTCAAATTAGGCCTGTGCGTTATCGAGTGGCACGATATGAACAATATTTTTTAATGCATCATTTGAAAACAAACCTGTCGCGATATATTATGTAATATGTTTTATTAAACACTACAAGTGTGTAGTGCGTTATTTCTGCTAATTGGAGTACATCCTAAATGCAGTCATTGCGATTAAACCCCACCTCTTGCTTATCTTAAACAGTAACAACAATGGCTGAGACGGAGGCAGAAACGAGTACAGCTATCAGCAATGATTTAGTGCCAAAAAAAGGTACAAATGTGACCTCCGTTGTTTGGAAATGGTTTGGCTTTAGACAAAATGATATAGAACAAAAGACTGTTATATGTAAACTTTGTAAGAGAGAAGTAGGAACGAAGAGCGGCAACACCTCAAACCTCTTCAATCATTTGAAAACAAAACACATTACGAAGTACGAAGAATGTATTAAACTTTGCAAGAACTCTGCTCAAAACGCAACGAAACACATCCCTGCTGCAAAACAAATCACGCTGGCAGCAACATTCTCTCATTGCATACCGTATGAAAAAACAAGCCCCAAATGGAAGGAAATAACAGCTACAGTAACATACCACATTGCAAAAGATATGGTCCCTGTTGCCACTGTTGAAAAACTACTGAGAAAGATTGATCCCAAATATGTAATTCCCAGTCAGAAATACTTTGCCAAGAAGCGCTGTCCAAATTATACAATGAGGTAAAGGAGAAAATTCTGAATCAGCTTCAGAACGTTCGCCACTTCTCCACCACATCCGATCTGTGGACTAATTGCACCATGCAACCATACATGAGCCTAACGGTTCATTTTATTGAAAACTGGGAGATAAGAAGCGTTTGTCTTCAGACAGGATTTGCACCAGATGACCATACCGGAGAAACGATTGCACTGCGGCTCAAAGATGTGCTTAAATCGTGGAAATTAGACAAGTTTGCATTACCATGGATAACGCTGCAAATGTGATTAAAGCCGTTGATCGCAACAAATGGAAGAGACTGCAGTGCTTTGGTCACCGGCTGAATCTGGCGATTGGTATGGCGTGTGTGTGTGTGCTAGTAATGTGTCGATCACGAACGAAACAGTTCTTTGAGCCGGCTCTTTTTAGTGAACGGTGGGAGCCGATTCCCGTTTTTTGGAACCGATGTCTGTGAAGTGTTTGTAGTGAAACACTAAGTGCAAACATCTAATCATGGGTCAGAACACTGCTAAATGTGGCTGAATTATAAAAGGCTGGAGTGGGAAAATGAAGAGGTGTTTGGGAGCCAAAAGAGCCGATTCTTAGTGAGCTGGGCAAAATGATCCAGCTCACTAAAAAGAGCCGAAATGCCCATCACTAGTGTGTGCGTGTATGAGAAATGTTTGAAAATAAATAACACGACGTAATAAATATAAGAAATTTGTAATAATAAATGTAAAGTGTGTGTGTGCACGTATAAGAAAATGTTAAATTAAATAATAAATATGCTAAGAAATAGTAAATAAACGTAAATAATAGTGTGTATGAGAAATTTTATTAATTAATAATAACGTAAATAATTAATAAGACTGTAATTTGTGTTTGGTTTTAGAGAGAAGCATGAGAGATGCCCGCATTGAACGGGCAATTGGTGTATGCAAAAGAATTGTTGCATGTTTTTCTTTCAGCTGGAAAAAATGAAGAGATTTGACCGCAACACAGAAAGAACTCAATCTGCCTATCCATCAGCTCATAACAGAATCCCCTACAAGATGGGGGTCAAGGGCAACAATGACACAGTGAGTGCTGGAACAAGAGAGGGCCATCATCCAAGTTCTCTCATCTGACAAGAAAACCAGACATCTGGCATTTACATGGCAGGACATAGATGTACTAGAGTCAACTGATAAAGCTATTCGACCCCTCCTGGAATTTACAGATGCACTCTCAGCTCAGTCCTATGTTACAGTCTCCTATGTTAAGACAGTGCTACACCTTTTTCAAACCAGCATCTTGGATCACCAGCCAGAAGACACAGAGCTCACGATGTCAATTAAGACCAAAATTCTTGATTATCTGAGAGAGAAATTTGATGACCCTGCCACCCAGCAACTACTAGACACTGCTTCTTTTTTGGATCCACGTTTCAAAAGATCATACATTCCTGAGGAAAAGTATGAAGAGGTCAAACACAGAGTTGTGTCTGAAGTGGAGACCCTTCAACATGATGAGACCAGTGCCCAGCCTGACTTAGCTGGGGAACTTTCAGAAGCAGCTGAAGCATCACCACCACCAGACAAAAAGGAGAAGAGAAGCCTTGGTAGCTTCTTTATGAGGTCAACATCTTTATCGACATTGTCTGACACAGATAAAATTGAAGCTGAACTTTCAACCTACCTACAAGCAGCTGAAATTGACACTGAGACAAACCCACCTGCATGATGGAAAGTGCATGAACCAATCTTTCCAACTCTCAGTCGCCTTGCAAAAAAATATCTCTGCATACAGGCCACTAGTTCGCCCTCAGAAAGGGCATTTAGCACAGGTGGCAACATAATGAACTGCCACAGGGCATCTTTAAAGCCAGAGGCAGTTGACAGACTTGTCTTTCTTGCACAAAATTTGTGAAATTGTGTTACCTGAATGGATGTTCTTGCCACGCTTTATTTGTTTACAAAACATAGCTTAAGAAGAGCATATTGAAACATTATTTTAAGTTTTTTTTAGGCAAACCTAGTAAAGTAGATAAAGCATCTACTCCTACGTCACCTAATATTCAGACAACTGGCTTTCTTGCTTAGATGTGTTTCTTGCATTAATAAGTATATTTTGGTTTATGATTATAAAGTTGTAAGTTTGCAATTACATGTAAATAACTAAAAAGCAATATAAATGTGTGGCTTCTTTTTTAAGTAATAATAGATAGGAAAAAAATATCGTTACATATCGTATATTGACTTTTGGTCCAAAAATATCGCAGTTTGAATTTTGAGCCATATTGCCCAGCCCTACCTCAAATGTAAATGTCTACTTGGCAACATGATTTTATTTTTTAACAAGCTCAATAAAAATGTTCTTGATGTCTGACAATTCTGCGCATACAGCCTGCGTCAATTTACACTGTGTACAGGCGGCGGTCTGAGCACTGCATGATGGCAGGTTGCTATTGCCCTCTCCACTCAGCAGCTCCCAAAAGAATGTCTTTGTGGCTCTCCACTTCAGTCAGTAATACCTCAAGTACACATTCACCAAAGTTTTGTGCTCTCCCATGGTTTATACAGGGCGGCACAGGGAAACAGAAAATTTTCAATTGACGTTCAATGCATGAATAAACACATTACAAAATACATTTAATGATGGTAATCAATATTCATTTTATGTTTTGAAGAAAAGATCATGAAGGTGTTGTCCATTTCTCTGTACACATTCTGACAGCCTGTTTTGGAAATTCTGCATTGCTCGATGTAACAAGTCAAGAGGAATGCCAGCGATTTCCTCTTCAATACTCCTTTTTTAGTTCAGTAATGGTTGCAGGACGTGTACGGTACACTTGGCTTTTAAGACGTCCAAAACCGAAAAAAAATCACAAACAGTGAGATTTGGGGATCTTGGAGGCCATGGAATGTCACCGTTGCGTGAAATGACACGCCTTCCAAACAATCGTTGAATAGCTGCCATCGACTGTCGGGCAGTATGTGAAGTGGCTCCACCTGGGGAACCCGTTTCTTTGAAATTACGAGCCATGTTGTAATCACATGAGCAGATGGGACACAATCATGACATCCTAACTGGTAATGACGCTAAAATATCCCTTTACGCAGCAGTCCCACTATCACCATTTTTATAAAAGTCTTTCACAGCGAACGCTTGTTGTGCACCACTCCACTGCTCCATTCTAACTAATGGCAAGGGGTTCTAAACGAGGTCGCATTGGTCCCAAACAACTGCCAACACCCTATGGTCACCCACACCAAGTTCCAAAATTTCACGTTTCCCTGCGCCACCCTGTAAGAAAGATGTCACAAAGGAACATGCCCAAATTTATATGGTGATCAGATCCCGGATATTCAACAAAAGGTGTTTTATGTATGACTAGGAGGTGAAAAAAAGTGTGGCATGTCTCTCCAGTCCATTTGCGGCCCAATTGGGTTTTTAGGCTGGGCCAGGATGGTCTGGTTTCTTGACACAATATTTTCAGGTTGTGTGTTTTTGTTACACGTTTCAATATAGTTGGGGAAAAAAGGCCAAGAAGATGGGCAGAAAGTGTAGTTTTTCTACATGCCCATCTTTTAATATTTTTCAGTTTTCTGTCTGAAAAGTATGCAATTAGTAAGAGACATTAAACATTTAGTTACTATATAATGAACATATATGAGAGGTTTATGAATCAAACGTGCTGTGAATCAGGCAATCCTAATCAGTTTGGGACTTTCTGTAGTAAATGAATGACACGGCTACACTCCATAAAGCTCAATAAGGACCAGTTATGCATTTCTCCACTGCTAACAGACTTCAGTTATCACCAAATGACACTAATCCATTCTCTATGAGCAAACAATATTAAGGAAAACCTAAGACTTTCAAACTCAAAAAAAAAAAAAAAAACATTCCAGGAGAATAAAACATTCAAAACTAATGCAGTCGTACACCCGGAGGCATCTGAAAAGTAATTTCACGCCTTTTATCAAAGGTCCTCTACCTCTTCTTTAAACAAGTTACGAACTTCAGCTGACCAGATTAGTACACTGGGAAGCCTTGAGGTCTTACTCTGAATTCTTAGTAAATCCTAACTCTGATAAGGTGAATGGCCATAATTTTATAAACTTGTTCCTTGGAAAAAAGCAAAAAACTGCTGAGAAACTATAGATATTTTCTGTACTTTTTCAGGTCTGAAAAATAAAGAGTTCAGTTGAGTGAAGAGTCAGTTAGAAGAGCCAGCCTAACAAAAAACTGCTGTTCATTATGACTTAAACAGAGCGAACGGGAGGGCAAGATTCCTGACCTGGACAGGAGGTAAGTCCTTTAAACATCACAAGAAAATAGGGCAAAGATCATCCTGCCTTGGTAAATAAACAGGTGGAAGATGCCAATGTGGCAGTAGGTACACTGGCATCCCAAGCCGGGCTGAACTGAGGAACAATACCCAGTCGGGAGGCCAGTGTAATGGAAGGTCATGGGAGAAACAGCATGGCAGGCCTATATGTTCCCCGACACGCTACAAGGCAGATTCCCCGGGTGGACATCCGCAAGACACTCTGGACATTGAAGTCCCTTAGGTCAGCCTTGTCGGGTTCCGTGGGTGCCGCCAGGGATCCATCATCCCTACTTTGTAGGACTTCTGTATGATCCAGAAGTGCATCCATGGGGCTATGCCCAAGCATCGGAAGTACTCCCTGGTCCAACACAAAAGATGCCTCTCGACCTCATCCTGGAGAGTTACACTCGGGTGGAAGAAAGCTCACCTGCAGGAGTGGATGGAAAGAGGAAATGAGAAGGAGAAGAACTGCATTGGAATTGTGTTGGTTGGGACGTAACAGCCTTCTTTGTAAGGTATTGATCAAAATAAGCCTTTCTATTTTAGAGGGACTTGTATCTTTGAGGCTGCGCCTGGGATTGGGGTGCTACAATGATCCCTAGTGGTCACACCAGAGATAGCATTTGTATCATTTGCTTGTATAAAAAAAAGATACTTTACAATGCTATTTATGGTACCCTTCATCAACACCCAAAATATATATATATGCCATCTGAACACACCCTACTCCTTCCAGTGGCATCACCTACTTGTACAAAATTAAGTTACGTACATACGAAATATGACAAACAAGAGGAGACCATTCAGTCCATCAAGCCCATTTGTTAAGCTAACAGCTCAGCTGTCCTGACATTTCATCCAGATTTTCCTTAAAGGTTCTCAAGGTTTCGGCTTCAACTACATGTCTCAGTAATTTGTTTCAAAGTCTCAAACCTCTTTGCATAAAGAAGTGCTTCCTGACTTCAGTCCTAAATGCAATTTTACTTACTTTTACTAGACTTTCAGTGGAATACTTTTCAATGCAGGCGAGTTATCTGAATGTGACAAATCCACAAGTTGCACTCCTGCAATCTGTCCCTTGTCTTCTGTCTAGAAGACCAACAATAAAAGATGATTTGTGATTTTGTGTCCTGAGTATGATGTAAAAACTGCATCCAGCCCTGTAAGTGGTCCTCCAAATTGTAGAGAAAACATGGGAGTTGGTGGCAGGACTGGCACCACAGGAACCATAAAAACTGCAGACAGGACTCCTTTCTGCTCACCGGAGTCACCCTAAGGAAGGCTGCTTGCATTATGAAGGGGATGGGGAAAAGCCCTCAGAAGCCTCATCCCCGGAAGAGTTAAAACTGTCAGAGAGCCAATGTGGTCAGGCCTGTTGAGGATCATAACTGGTGTGGTGCCGAGGCGTCGTCTGCTGTACGGCAGCACTCGGGTCCCAATTTGAGGCGGCCTATCCGGGTAGGCACGTGAAATGACTTGTCTCTCCGGCATAATGATCATCTTCCTCTGCTGTCAGAGGAGCTTTGTAAACTCCGCAATTCAGTGGTGGCACTCTCTGAGGTGCGCAGACCTGGGACTGGCCAGAGCTCTGTAGGTGAGTACACCGTTTATTGGTCTGGTAGCTCTGATGGCTGTAATACTCAGGGAGTAGCTGTTGCTGTGGCAGAACGGCTCTGTCCGATGATGTCCAATGTCACTCCTTTCAATGAGCCTATTATGAGGTTCAGGTTAAGGCACACTTTGGGTGCCTTGTCTGTTGTCACAGTGTATGCTCTGACCATGATGAGTAATGTCTCAGTGAGGGAGACATTTTATTCACAACTTCACTTGGTGGTTGATGGGTGCCTGCGAGGTGATACTCCTCTGGTCACGGGTGACTTCAATGTGACCAAGGACACTGATAGGGCTGACTATGAGGACTATATCAGTCCCCATGGGTCTGGTGACCGTGGTGAAAGTGGCTCCACGTTCCTTGACTTTGCAAAAGGTCAGAGGGGGCGGATCGCTGGATCCTGGTTCCAGCACCCTGAGCCGCATCGCTGGACTTGGTACTCCAATAATGGCGGTGCGGTGAAGGAGAGCAATCACATCATCATGGACAGACGCTGGAGGCTCCTACAGAACTCCAGAAGTACCCAATTCAAGAATTCTGGCCACAGACTTGTTGTATTGGCTATTCTGAAGATCCAGCTTATGTCCAATAAGCTTACACCAACTAGGATCAGGCTGTTTCTAATGAGTTTTTGCACAGTTTGTGTGAGGAAATTGCCATCTTGGGTTTGACTGACAATTGTAATGTGATGTGCGAGACAAGATCCTGAAAATTGCTGAGGGCTGTGTTGGTGTTACCGGTGTTCCATCTTGCCTGGCACTCTGGATATCATCTACAGTAGAGGGGTCACAGTGCACGGCTTGATGGCAACTCTGGTCCGTAGCAGGAACTGAGAAGAACAGCTGCGAAGGCTCTGAGGGCAGATAAGGAGGCTTTTATTAGAGGAATGTGGACAAGTGACACACCATCTATGGTCTAGTGACCCACGTCCTGCTTACAGAGGAACTGAAGCATTATGCACATCCAAATCTGATTACTGGAGAATCGCAGTCAGGGCAAGTAATGGAATGGTCCTTATGGATGACCTGCAGTTGTGGCATGCTGGACTGGCTTTGAGCAGCTGTTAAAAGCTAAATCTCTGACTAAGATGTTGGACATCTCTGGTCCACTGTTCTTGATGCCGATCCTCTAATTAGTTGTGAACCCCCAGTCTCACTGAGATTGTACTGGTGATGAACCAGCTGAGGGGTGGGGGAAAGGCTGCAGGGATCTGTGGTATCCGGGGTGAACATCTCTAGACTGGTGGTCAGGCTGACCTCCTGGCATCACAAACAATCTTTGCTTCCATTTGGGAGACTGGCATCATCCCAACTGACTGGAAAACGGGACTTGTTGTCCCTACATAGAAAGGGAAGGATGATTGCATGGATTGCAGCAACTACAGGGAGATAATACTGCTCTCCGTGCCGGGTAAGGTCCTTGCTAGGGTCATCCTCAATAGGATCCATGATCACTTGCTCACCTACCAGCGACCGGAGCAGTCTGATTTTAAAAAGTTGACTATCGACCACATCCTGGTACTGAAGGCTCTCATGGAGCACAAGCACGAATATCGGCAGAGTTTCCTTGCAGCCTTTGTCGATTTTTGTAAAGCTCAACTTTATCAAGCTGCCCTGTGGGACATCCTGAGACTTCACGGGATCCCCCTAAAGTTGCTAGATATGGCCAGCCTGTAGAATGGTACTGTGAGTGCTGTGCAGAGTGGAGGCAGAACCTCTGTGTTTTTCCCAGTTGATTCTGGGGTCCGTCAGCGGTGTGTTCTTCTCCTACTCTCTTCAATGCTTGTATGGACTGGGTGTTAGGCAGGCTTGTGGGGTTTAATGGCTGTGGGGCATCTGTTGATAAAGAAAGATTCGCTGACGATGTTGTGATCTTCATGGAGTCAATGGATGCTCTGATCGGGGCTCTCCAGAAACTAAGCAAGGAGTCTGAGTGTCTGGGCTTGCGAGGGTCCTGATAAAAACCAAGAGCCAGGCCTTTAATGACCTCTTAGGGCACAACCATCAGCAGTGTGTCTGTCTGCAGAGAGAGTGTAGACCTCGTTGAGAGGTTTACTTACCTCAGTGGTGACATTCATGTCTCTGGTGACTATTCCTATGAAGTCAGTAGATGGATTGGGAGAGCATGGGGGGTCATGAGCTCACTTTAAAGGTGTGTGTGGTGTTCTCAATATCTCTGCAAAATGGCGAAGGTCGAAGTCTTTAGAGTCCTGGTGCTTTCTGTTTGTGAGACATGGACGCTATCCAGTGACCCGAGACGAAGACTGGACTCTTTTGGTACTGTGTCTCTGAATCCTTGGGTACCATTGGTTTGACTTTGTGTTGCTCACGGAGTCCCGAATGAGGCACATTGCATTGTGAGGGAGCATCAGTTATGGCACTACGGCCATGTGGCGTGATTACCCGAGGGTGATCCGGCTCGCGAGTGGCTGGACCAGGCCAAGGAGACTCCCACGCAACACCTGGCTGCAGGAGATAGAGGGTCACTTCCTGAGGGTGGGACTGGACCGCCTGTCTGCCTAGGGGGTTGCCAACCAGGATCCCAAGCGGTTATTGTTGTGTGGTGGGTGTGACACCGTGCTATACCAGTGCATGCTTCCCCAACCTGACCTGACCTGTGATTCTACCTTTTCTGTGTATGAGCAAAATAATACAGAAAAAGGTTATGAGAGACTTACGTGAAGCAAGGAGAACATCTTTTTATTTTTAAGCCTGTTGACATTACTAAGAGATCTCTGTTTAGAGATCCCACACTATTTATTCATAGGCATGAATGCAGTAAAGTGATCAAGAATTAGCAATGACAAGTAAAATTCAGCATATGGCATGCAGAGTGACGTACACTGCACTCTGAAAAAGGATTTACCCCTTCTTGACAGCCTCTCTTTTTGTTTATTTGTCACCATGTATGGCTTCAAATCTTTAGCCAAATGTAATAGGAGACAAAGGGAACCACAGTAAACATAACACCACTTCTCTACTGCTACTTACTGTAATATATTTAAGTAAAAGAGTTATCCAACACTTTCATTGCCTGCGTGATAAAGTAATTGCCCCCATGACACTACTGGTTGCTTGCATTTTGTCACTTTGTCATTATTGATTATCGAGTGTAGACTGATGAGCAAAACTGACACATGTATCTATTTCATATTAAATCCTCAACACAGTCAAGAGTGCAGAGAGTGAAGGGGTCCGAAGAGTTTCTGAATCCACTGTAAACCTGGGGCTCATCTGTGTAGAAATGAAATTCTATTCCTTCTTTGGTGAAAGAATATTTAACATTGGAAAAGAGTCAGCTGGGAATCACAAGACAATACTAATTAGTGGGCAGACGTTCATTTTATCAAAGACTTGAAGACACCAGAAGTTGCTGGACACTTCATTACCGTATTTGGTGCTCTTAGATGTTTTCTTGATCCAGAAATGACAATAGGGGTGTCATTTGTGGCACTTTCTGCTCTACAGATTCAGCCACAATGTTGAACATCCATCCATCTTCTTGCCCTAGTCTTGTGACTTTAAATGTAGTGCATACTTTTAACACAGGGATCGTAATATTTTTCTACTTCAATCAAACGGCTGTTTTTAATTTTTCTAAATGTTTCCTCTTAATTCTCACCTGCCTAATGAGAGCTGAGAATGTCACTTATTAATTTCAAGCAGTGTGAACATTTGTATGATTAATTTCTATAAGTTTATGCAGCATAAGGAAATAATGGAAGCTGTGGAATCAAGCATATCAACAAGGTCCCAACGGCCAACAGTTATCTTTCACACTAAATCATTAAGAGGCTAAGTTTGACGGCGTTCATACTAATAAGAAGCACAGATCTGCCTGGATGTGATATTCCTCTGAATATCATAAAGTTTGATGCTGTTCTTTTACGTTTTAGATTAAAATAGATTTGATAAACTTTGTTAATCCCAAGGGGAAATTCACATGCATATAGCAGCAGAAACATAAAAACAAGGATAAATAAAAGCCAATCAATCAATCAAATGATATGTAAATAAAAATAAGTAATTAATTATAAATAAATACATATTGTTCAGATATCTCAAAATGGTACTTCAAAATAAACTTAAACGAATGCCCCGGGAGGAAGCACTGAAATGCCTGATAGCAGTGGGCAGAAAAAGCCCCCCAGTGTGGTGGAATGAGCCTGTGGCTAAATGTGCTACAAGAAAGCGCCCCCGGAGGGGATGAAGAGGATTTTTTTTTTATGTATCTATATATTTATATAAAATCCAAAGCCTAAAAGTGCAACTGTGACATTTTTACGTCATGTTTTTTGTCACGCTTTAAATCGGGCTTATTTTAAAACCTACATATATATGTTTGGTATCATTCTTTTCAGAATTTTTCTAACTTTAATGTGATTAGATTTCAGATTCTTATTCCATTTTTAAATTAAAAACCAAAAAATATCAAGAACTCACTGTGGTACAGCATGTCCTCAGCTTCAAAAAAAAATCTGGCCAGTTTTTTAAATCCAGTTAGCCGTGTCCATCTCCGTGGGTGCGATTGCACGACCACGGGGAGTTGATGAGGTAATTGGGGCGAGTCGCACATCGTTCTCAATTGCTTCATCGGCTTCTTGTGGCGTGTAATTAAGGCACTGTGCCCATGGAGACTTATATGGACGGGCCGGCACAAGGGGAGAGGAGGGAAAAAGAGACATGATGGAACGGGAGAGAAGACGGAGGTTAAAACAACGTGAAAGGCAGACGATCCAGACATCTGGATGGAGAAGGCGGCACGAGCTGGAGCTCCGTGAGGGAGCGCAGGCTGTGGCGCTCTAGGGACTGGTTTGCCCCACTGAATAATTGAGTAGAGTGGGGCGAGCAGGACTGAAGACATCCCAATGGATCCGAGGGGCGACCGAGTGAGCGTGAAGGAAGATGGGAGGTGAGCCGACCTCGGACGGTCTGGCTGCGCAATGTGGAGGCAGTCAAGACGGGGGTCGGCTGAAAGGAGTTTGTGGCTGCTGAGTCTCCGCGGGCTCCTCGAGTGATGGGTGAGCCAGAGAGACAGAAGGAAGTGGGCTGAGATCGTGTGAAGAGCGAGACTGCATTTTTAACCTTTATTTTAGCGGATTTATTTATTATGGATTTTATCCCCCCCTTTCCACTGGTTTTATGGATGTATTTGAGTAGTTTTTATTGTTGAGAACACTGCACCGTGGACATTTTTGGTTTTACTTTTGACTGTTACTGTTGAGTGTTGAGAGTGAAGGGGTCTGAAGAGTTTCTGAATCCACTGTAAACCTGGGGCTCATCTGTGCAGAAATGAAATTCTATTCCTTCTTTGGTGAAAGGGCACTTCACATTAGAAAACAGTCAGCTAGGAATCACAAGACAATCCTAATTAGTGGGCAGATGTTCATTTTATCGTGGCCACCGCCATGGGGCATCTGGACAGTTTCTGAGCCTTGGATTTCAGCACTTTCACCACACTGGGTCCCCTATAAAAGGGGCTGCCTCACTCCATTCAAGGAGCCAGTCAGGAGGACATGGACAAAGCTTGCCGGGAGAGGAGTGAAGGTGGCAGAGGAAGAGAAGAAGGGACTGTGTTTTGCTATTGGTGTTGTGTTGGCTGTGCTGTGAGCGTGGGTTGTGGTCTGCAGTGCGCCTGCAAAGCACCTTGAGATGACGTTCACTTTAAAAGAAAAGTTTCAAATCTTGCCTGAAGAAGGGGCCTGAGTTGCCTCGAAAGCTGGCATATTAGAACATTAGAACACTCTAGACAAGAACAAGCCATTCAGCACAACAAAGCTCGCCAATCCTGTCCACTTATTTCTTCCAAATAAAACATCAAGCCGAGTTTTAAAAGTCCCCAACGTCTTACTGTCTACCACACTACTTGGTAGCTTATTCCAAGTGTCTATCGTTCTTTGTGTAAAGAAAAACTTCCTAATGTTTGTGTGAAATTTACCCTTCACAAGTTTCCGTGTTCCCGTGTTCTTAAAAAACTCATTTTAAAATAACAGTCTCAATCCACTGTAATAATTCCCTTCATAATTTTAAACACTTCAATCATGTCACCTCTTAATCTTTTTCTGCTTAAACTGTAGAGGCTCAGCTCTTTTAATCTTTCCTCATAATTCAACCCATGTAGCCCTGGAATCAGCCTATTCTCTCTTCTTTGGACATTTTCTTGTGCTGCTAAGTCCTTTTTGTAGCTTGGAGACCAAAACTGCCCCCAGGACTCCAGATGAGGCCTCAACAGTGTGTTATAAAGCTTGAGCAGAACCTCCTGGGACTTGTACTCCACACATCGTGCTATATAACCTGACAGTTTGTGAGCCTTCTTAATGGCTTCTGAATACTGTCGGGAAGTCAATAGCTTAGAGTCCACTACAACTCCTAAATCCTTCTCATAAGGTGGACTCTCGATTTTCCAACCTCCCATTGTGTATTTAAACCTAACATTTTTACTTCTTATGTGTAATTCTTTACATTTATTGACATTAAATTTCATCTGCCACAAATCTGCCCAAGCCTGTATGCTATCCAAGTCCTTCTGTAATGATATAACAGATTCCAAATTATCTGCTAATCCACCTATCTTGGTATCATCTGCAAACTTAACCAGCTTGTTACTTATATTCCTATCTAAATAATTTCTATTTATTAAAAATAGCAGCGGCCCCAGCACTGCCCCCTGCTGGTCACCACTCTTAACATCAGCCAGTTCTGATGAGGTTCCTCACACAATCACCTTCTGCTTCCTGTGTCTGAGCCAATTCTGCACACATCTAAAAACATCACATTGAACACCCACTTCTTTTAATTTGATGCCCAGCCTCTCATGTTGTTGTAATCGTTTTAGTTAGCCAATAAAAAGGGTCATTTTGTTCGACTTCTCACTATATTCATAATGGCTAACACGGTACAACACCCTAGTACTAAAGTGAAAGAAATATACTGTTGGTCAGGAAAAATGTTAAATTAAGCAACTTAACTTATGAGGGCACAGGAAGAAATCCAGTGGAATACCACAGGGTCCAGCAATGCAGGGGAGAGCAAGGGGCAACACAAGAATGCAAGGGCCTACAGACTACTTGACTCCAGTATGATGCAATACACATTATTATATTATCCACCAAGATTACTTCTGGGGGGAAGAAAGGATGGAACTAGAGGTGGGCGGTATGACCAAAATTCTATATCACGGTATTTTTCTAAATTCTGCCGGTTTCACGGTATTAGACGGTATTTTTTTTCCCATGCATGAGTGGATGTTAACCACATTTTCCACTGCAATTACTGCAGTAGACTTGCTAAGAATAACCTATTAGACTGTTATGAGAATTGTACATCGTACAAAAAGACATTTTAATGTGCACACAAGTATTAATCCAGGTTTGCATGGCCCCATAAAGTGATAGTTTTCAAGGGGGTGGCACTAAAGAGAAGGAATCACATTGCATGACAGATGCAGTCAAAATATAGAACCTTTAATTGAACAAATTTTGTAAAAGCTTAAACTATGATTTTGACAACATATTTTCAACCATCCAAAGAGGCATTTAGACTTAGTAAAATATCCAGAGGTGTTTGTCAAAAGTTGGATTGCACTGAACATGTCTTAGAAAAGGAATAAATAGTAAATATTTTTTGTAAACCAACTACACTTTCTGTTAATGTTAACAATCTCTGTCCACTGACACGTTAAAGAGACTTTTTAAACAATTTTACCATCATTAAACTGCATAATATTTAAACTAATAAATAATAACAATAAAATACATAATAGTATTACTGATAGTTGCACCATTCCAATACAACTCAGAGTCCTGCCATGTGCAAAAGTTCGCTGATGACACTGCTATCGTGGGCTGTATCAGGAATGGGCTGGAGGAGGAGTATAGGAACCTAATCAATGACTTTGTTAAATGGTCCGACTCAAACCACCTACACCTGAACACCAGCAAAACCAAGGAGCTGGTGGTGGATTTTAGGAGGCCCAGACCCCTCATAGACCCAGTGATCATCAAAGGTGACTGTGTGCAGATGGTGCAGACCTATAAATATCTGGGAGTGCAGCTGGATGATAAATTAGACTGGACTGCCAATACTGATGCGCTGTGCAAGAAAGGACAAAGCCGGTTATACTTCCTTAGAAGGCTGGCTTCCTTCAACATCTGCAATAAGATGCTGCAGATGTTCTATCAAACAGTTGTGGCGAGCGCCCTCTTCTACGCAGTGGTGTGCTGGGGAGGCAGCATTAAGAGGAAAGACGCCTCACGCCTGGACAAACTGGTGAGGAAGGCAGGCTCTATTGTTGGCATGGAGCTGGACAGTTTAACATCTGTGGCAGAGCGAAGGGCGCTCAGCAGGCTCCTATCAATTATGGAGAATCCACTGCATCCACTAAACAGTATCATCTCCAGACAGAAGAGCAGCTTCAGCAACAGACTGCTGTCACTGTCCTGCTCCACAGACAGATTGAGGAGATCGTTCCTCCCCCAAACTATGCGACTCTTTAATTCCACCAGGGGGGGTAAACGTTAATATTTAACATTATACATAGTTATTGTCTGTTTTTTTTTTCACCTGTATTATTATCATTCTTTAATTTAATATTATTTATTGTATCAGCATGCTGCTGCTGAAGAATGTGAATTTCCCATTGGGATTAATAAAGTATCTATCTATCTATCTATCTATCTATCTATCTATCTATCTATCTATCTATCTATCTATCTATCTATCTATCTATCTATCTATCTATCTATCTATCTATCTATTACTTCAAGGCTTCAAGCCAAGGTGCATTACACAGTATTCACCAAATTAAAATAAAATGAAACAAGTGCAACTTGGTGATGACATCTTACCAACTGTACCATCATTTTGGCAAACTGCATTAATATGGACCTTGCTTCAAGCTAAGCTATATACATAAATAATAAAACTGCAACTTGCATTTATAATGCTGTTTGTGGTATAGCCCTATGGAAGCGCATTAGGGCCACTGTGAAGAAAAAAAAATATGGACACGGAAGAAAAAAAACAAACTATATGTTGAGAATAAATTCGACATGTTGACTTTATTCTTGACATTTCCACTTTAATGTTGACGCTTATGTCAAGATTAAAGTCGACATTTCCACTTTATTCTCATAGTTTATTTTATAATTAAAGTAGAATGTTGTAAACTAAACTTCATCCTAAAATCAATGTTTAATTTACTACATTTTCTCAAACCCCGTCATAAGTTAATGCAGCACATCAAATACTTTGTGTTAAGTGTTCCCCGACCCAGTCGTTAATCACTACGCTTCTTAAACTGACTTCCTCCGCACTAAGAGCAGGCGCCTGCAGCAATCACCGCACAGAATCCATTCACTTCATGATATTCCTGTTCTCTACCAAAACCCCAGTTCATATCTTTCCTTTTTCTTTCTCCACATTACCAATCACCACACGATAAACGTCTTTATGAAATTAAAACTAGTTATTAACTTAGCCGATGGAGTGTTCAGAACTTTAAAAATATCTTCGTTATACATGTTTAATTATGCCATCCATTCAGAGTTGCGCCCATCTCTGAACGAGTCGCCAGCACATTGCAGGATGAATTCAAGCAAAACATACACTAGCAAGTACAAAAACAAGTACAACTTGGCTTGCAGTATTATCCAGTAGTATAGAAACAGTATTTACACATCTGACCTTTTAACACTAAAGTATCTCCAGGCGACGGACGTGACTCCTTTTTTTTGGCAAAAGTTCTTCTGTTCTTCATGTTCAACTTTATCGTCGGCTTCAGTTTCGGAATGCTCTCTGTCCATTTTTCACATTTCACAGAACTTTAATTTATTTGCGCATTTATTTATTTATTTCATTTTGTCCGAAATAGTCCTCCATATACCTATGCTACCGCCCACTATTTGGTGGTGTAGCAGTGAAAAAGAGCCCTAGTGCAACAAATCTGTGTTTAGCGGTGTAGCAGTGAAAAAGGTCCCCACTTGAACAGTTTCCCGCTGCGCCACGTTCCGAACGTCGTTTAGGCAATTTAAACCGGTGTTGCGGTATAAGAAAAATCCATATCATAAAAAAAATAAAAAACGGTTTTTGGTATGAACCGGTATACCACCCAGCACTAGATGGAACGCCAAAGGAAACAGTCAATTTGCAGGGAGAAACTCCATTGCACTTATAAAGAAATGAGCAGATACAGGCAGAACAGTCAAGCAGACTTGGAGCTATGTGATCTGTGTTATGTACCCAGGTTTTCTGTTTGTTGCTATATATTGTGGACTACAGGGAGCGCTCATGGTTTTATTACCCAAAGCAGGTGAACATTCAAAACAATTCCCCAAAAACATACAGGGCCTTCTGGCCATTCTATTTTTTTTTTTTTTTTTTTTTCGCCTTATACAATTTCTGTTATTAGGAATTTGTTAGTTTTCGCATACCCCTTGCGGTCAGAGCGCAGGGTCAGCCATTGTACAGCACCCCTGGAGCAATTACAGTTTAAGGGTCTTGCTCAAGGGCCCAGCAGAGTTGGATCTCTTTTGGCAGTGACGGGGATTCGAACCGGCAACCTTCTGGATACCAGCACAGATCCTTAGCCTCACAGCCACCACTCCACCCCAATAGCCTCCTTTCTTTGCCTGGCCACTTACTGATAACTTCCTCCAAACTCCAAGGTCCCCTGTTATATGAACCACAGGGTCCTGTTATGCCCAACCGAGAAGGCTCTCACTACTGTTTCCGGGTTATCTGGCCAGCATTCAAAGGTCTGCAGGTATCCCATAGCGGCACTAGGTTTCCCAGGTGGCATTCTTCCACCACAGAGTAAAATTACGGATGGCCAGTATGTCTGTCTTTCCCAGTACACTTGTGATTTTAACCCCCATTGCACTCTAGTGGCCTGGAGGACATTAACAACAGTAACAAATTGGTTGTTCCCCGTCCCACTGTCACAACATAAATGGTTCATACTGCAATTACAAAATAGGCTCCGGTCTCTCGTTACCCCTTCAGAAAGTACTTATGAAGGAATACTTTTAATAATAATAATAACAACAATAATAACAACCTTCTATGATGAATGAAAACTTTGGACGCCGTTTTCCCTTGCCCGGACGCGGGTCACCGGGGCCCCACTCTGGAGCCAGGCCTGGAGGTGGGGCTCGATGGCGAGCGCCTGGTGGCCGGGCCTGCACCCATGGGGCTCGGCCGGGCACAGCCCGAAGAGGCAACGTGGGTCCCCCTTCCCATGGGCTCACCACCTATGGGAGGGGCCAAGGAGGTCGGGTGCAGTGTGAGTTGGGTGGTGGCCGAAGGCGGGGACCTTGGCGGTCCGATCCTCGGCTACAGAAGCTGGCTCTTGGGACGTGGAATGTCACCTCTCTGAAGGGGAAGGAGCCTGAGCTAGTGTGCGAAGTTGAGAGGTTCCGGCTAGATATAGTCGGACTCACCTCGACGCACAGCTTGGACTCTGGAACCAATCTCCTTGAGAGGGGCTGAACTCTGTACCACTCTGGAGTTGCCCCCGGTGAGAGGCGCCGAGCGGGTGTGGGTATACTTATTGCCCCCCGACTTGGAGCCTGTACATTGGGGTTTACCCCGGTGGACGAGAGGGTAGCCTCCCTTCGCCTTCGGGTGGGGGGACGGGTCCTAACTGTTGGTTGTGCATATGCACCAAACAGCAGTTCGGAGTACCCACCCTTTTTGGAGTCCCTGGAGGGGGTGCTAGAGGGCATACCTTCTGGGGACTCCCTCATTCTGCTGGGAGACTTCAATGCTCACGTGGGCAATGACAGTGAGACCTGGAAGGGCGTGATTGGGAGGAATGGCCCCCCCGATCTGAACCCGAGCGGTGTTTTGTTATTGGACTTCTGTGCTCGTCACGGATTGTCCATAACGAACACCATGTTCAAGCATAGGGGTGTTCATATGTGCACTTGGCACCAGGACACCCTAGGCCTGAGTTCGATGATCGACTCTGTGGTCGTGTCGTCGGACTTGCGGCCACATGTCTTGGACACTCGGGTGAAGAGAGGGGCGGAGCTGTCAACTGATCACCACCTGGTGCTGAGTTGGCTTCGATGGTGGGGGAGGATGCCGGTCAGGCGTGGTAGGCCCAAACGTGTTGTGAGGGTCTGCTGGGAACGTCTGGCAGAGCCCCCTGTCAGAAGTAGCTTCAACTCCCACCTCCGGCAGAACTTCGACCATGTCCCGAGGAAGGTGGGGGACATCGAGTCCGAATGGGCCATGTTCCGTGCCTCTATTGTTGAGGCGGCTGACCGGAGCTGTGGCCGTAAGGTGGTCGGTGCCTGTCGTGGCGGCAATCCCCGAACCCGTTGGTGGACACCGGTGGTGAAGGATGCCGTCAAGCTGAAGAAGGAGTCCTACAGGACCCTTTTGTCCTGTGGGACCCTGGAGGCAGCTGATAGGTACCGGCAGGCCAAGCGGAATGCGGTTTTGGTGGTTGCTGAGGCAAAAACTCGGGCGTGGGAGGAGTTTGGGGAGGCCATGGAGAACGACTTTCGGACGGCTTCGAGGAGATTCTGGTCCACCATCTGGCGTCTCAGGAAGGGGAAGCAGTGCAGTGTCAACACTGTATATGGTGGGGATGGTGCGCTGCTGACCTCGACTCGGGACGTTGTGGGTCGGTGGGGGGAGTACTTCGAAGACCTCCTCAATCCCATTAACATGCCTTCCAATGAGGAAGCAGAGCCTGGGGACTCAGAGGTGGGCTCCCCCATCTCTGGGACTGAGGTCACCGAGGTGGTCAAAAAACTCCTTGGTGGCAGGGCCCCGGGGGTGGATGAGATACGCCCGGAGTTCCTCAAGGCTCTGGATGTTGTAGGACTGTCTTGGTTGACACGCCTCTGCAACATCGCATGGACATCAGGGACAGTGCCTCTGGATTGGCAGACTGGGGTGGTGGTCCCCCTCTTTAAGAAGGGGGACCGGAGGGTGTGTTCCAACTACAGAGGGATCACACTCCTCAGCCTCCCTGGAAAAGTTTATTCAGGGGTCCTGGAGAGGAGGGTCCGTCGGATAGTCGAACCTCGGATTCAGGAGGAACAGTGTGGTTTTCGTCCTGGTCGCGGAACAGTGGACCAGCTCTATACCCTTAGCAGGGTCCTGGAGGGTGCATGGGAGTTTGCCCAACCAGTCTACATGTGTTTTGTGGACTTGGAAAAGGCATTCGACCGTGTCCCTCGGGGAATCCTGTGGGGGGTACTCCGAGAGTATGGGGTACCGGCCCCCCTGATAAGGGCTGTTCGGTCCCTGTACGATCGGTGCCAGAGCTTGGTCCGCATTGCCGGCAGTAAGTCGAACACGTTTCCAGTGAGAGTTGGACTCCGCCAGGGCTGCCCTTTGTCACCGATTCTGTTCATAACTTTTATGGACAGAATTTCTAGGCGCAGCCAGGGCGTTGAGGGGGTCCGGTTTGGTGGGCTCAGGATTGGGTCACTGCTTTTTGCAGATGATGTTGTCCTGTTTGCTTCATCAGGCCGTGATCTTCAGCTCTCTCTGGATCGGTTCGCAGCCGAGTGTGAAGCGGCTGGAATGAGAATCAGCACCTCCAAATCCGAGACCATGGTCCTCAGCCGGAAAAGGGTGGAGTGCCCTCTCAGGGTTGGTAGCGAGATCCTGCTTCAAGTGGAGGAGTTCAAGTATCTCGGGATCTTGTTCACGAGTGAGGGAAGAATGGAGCGTGAGATCGACAGGCGGATCGGTGCGGCATCCGCAGTAATGCGGGCGCTGCATCGGTCTGTCGTGGTGAAAAAGGAGCTGAGCCGCAAGGCGAAGCTCTCAATTTACCAGTCGATCTATGTTCCTACCCTCACCTATGGTCATGAACTATGGGTAGTGACCGGAAGAACGAGATCGCGAATACAAGCGGCTGAAATGAGTTTCCTCCGCAGGGTGTCTGGGCTTTCCCTTAAAGATAGGGTGAGAAGCTCAGTCATCCGGGAGGGGCTCAGAGTAGAGCCGCTGCTCCTCCGCATCGAGAGGAGTCAGATGAGGTGGCTCGGGCATCTGATTAGGATGCCTCCTGGACGCCTCCCTGGTGAGGTGTTCCGGGCACGTCCAACCGGGAGGAGGCCCCGGGGAAGACCCAGGACACGCTGGAGGTACTATGTCTCTCGACTGGCCTGGGAACGCCTTGGGATTCTCCCGGAAGAGCTAGAAGAAGTGGCCGGGGAGAGGGAAGTCTGGGCATCTCTGCTCAAGCTGCTGCCCCCGCGACCCGACCTCGGATAAGCGGGAGACAATGGATGGATGGATGGATAATAACAACAATAGTAATATTAAAAAGAAGAATTCTTTACATTCAAGTAGTGTTTTTCTTACTACTCAAAACGCTTTTACATAATGAGTGTGGAGCCACTTCAACCACCTAGATAATGTGATGGTGGCCATTTTTGCTCCAGTATGCTCACCACACATGAGCGATTAGGTGGTGAAGTCATGAGAGAGAAAGCCAATAAGAGACAAGGGATGATTAGGAAGCCAGAATGACCAGGCCAGGACATCGGGATACACCCTACCCTTTACGAAGGATGCCCGGGGATCTTTTATGATCATTGAGTTAGGACCTCAATCTCAAGGATGCCACCATTTTTACTGCACAGTGTCCCTGTCACCGTACTGGGGCATTGGAATCCACATTCAGGCCACAGGGTAAGCAAAGCTGGCCTCACCTACACCTCTTCCAGCAGCTTTTCCTAGATGGATGGGCCTGAACAGGATTAGTTTCAGGTGGATGACCTATTCTGAAGTGTAGGTTTGCTGCATGGCTAGTTCTTTATCATAAGATATACCTGTACCTAGAATAAAAATTATGAAAACTAAACTATAAATGGAGTTAATGAGATCATGTCTTAGAATTGGTGTTCATTTCCAGCATAGGAAAACTGCCACCATATCACCCCCAGTTCCTAAAAACTGCAGTGTTACAAAACATCAGGAGTAGGCCCTGGAGGATGTGTCCTTACCCGTCTGTAAACGGTCATCGTCAGATGTCAAACATGAGCAGCAGGGTGAGGTTTTGTTGTCTTACACGGTGGACTAATTGACACCAAATTTCGTTTGAGCTACAGTAGCATTTTAATCCCTGGAACGACAGCTAACAGCTTCACACCTCCCAAAGTGGAGTCAATTTTGTCCTCCTTTTCACTTTCACAGTTGTAACAAAGTGCGGCACGGATGAGTCATCACACGGCTCACAGTTTAGCCGCTTTACGGCTTCCTTTAGCCTTTTGCTTTTTTTTTTTTTATTATTGTTGCTTCTCTTGAGGCTCTTTTGTTTCTTTCATTTTTAATTTTCTGAGCCCTTTAAGACTTTTCTTTCTTTTTCAATATTTAACCACTGGCAGTTTTTTTGTTTTATTTCCTTTCTCATTACCCATAACTTGAAAATAAACTTTTGTCTTTTTTAAATGTATTTATTCTTGTCATTTTCATGGTTTTCCTCCAGGCGTAACTCCCAGGAGCCACAAATAAAGTAAAATAATACCTTTAACCAGTGCAAGGCAATTTCAGCTGTTTTCGAGCCTCTTTTTTTATATTTTTTAGCACTGTTTCTAATTATTACGGTCTGTCATCTTATTACTCATACAGATCATTATTTGAAGTTCATATATTGTCAGACACAGTTAACCCAAGAGACTCAGAAGAGCAAACAACTCAAACTGAGGGTAGTGTTTTAAAATAAATTGCTTTTATGCTAAAGGACTGAGGTCCAAGTCTTTAGAGTCCTGGTGCTTTCTGGTTGTGAGACATGGATGCTGTCCAGTGACTGGGACTCCTTCATGTGTGTCTCTTCAGGGAGCCCTTGGGTGCCGCTGGTTTCACTTTGTGTTGCTCATGAAGGCCCGAATGAGGCACCTTACCTGCATTGTGTGGGGGCATCAGTCACAGCACTACGGCCATGTGGGGCAGTTCCCCAAGGGTGATCCAGCTCACAGGACCCTCATTTTTGAGGACCCAAGTGGCTGGACCAGGCCAAGGGGGCGCCCATGTAACACCTGGCTGCAGCAGATAGACGGTCATATCTGAAGGGTGGGACTGGACCAGGGAGTTTTGTGGTGTGGTGAGTGCGGCAATGCGCTGTACCAGTTCATGCTCCCTAACATGACCTGACCTGGCTATTATGACAAGCACCTTTAAATTTAACAACTCTCAAAGTGTCCCGTAACTTTTTTAAAGCAGAAAAATTACTGCAAATTCAGAAGTGACAGTCAAGTGTGGATGTGTGCGCCAAGATAGTTTCTTTTTAGTTTTCTTTTGTTTCAATTCATTTAGTTTCAGTGAAATTCATATCCAGCAGTTGACAAAACTATAAAGCTCCTTACCAAGTGTTCACATTTTTGGTCCATTAAAAAGATTTCCACAGTTCTGTGCAGATGCTTGAACATGCATGCTTAACCAGTTATCAAAAGCAAGCACATTAAATGGTCATTAAATATTGTATCAGAAAACTGCTTCTTTAAAGGAAAGTCTTCCATCATGAACATTATAGGCTTTTTAAATATTAAAATAGTCACCACCATTGTCCTAAGAACAACAGCTCTAGTCTACTGAAGTTGTTCTCTGACATCGTGTGGCTTCTTTACTCGCATGAATTTCATTAAAGAAAAGTTATTACATTTTCTAAAAATTTAACCAAATTAATTCTTTTCAGATTTGTTACTATTTCATTTGTAATAATAATAACAATAATAACAGCAATAAAAATAATCTTTTTGCATGTATTAACTGGTCAGAGAGCTGTTTGGTTTGGGGGTCTCTTTCTTTTTTTATATACCGAATGCCAGAACTGCGGAAATGTTTATCTCTGTTATTTGCAAAACAACTCAATCAAAATTTGATCACAAAAAAATCTTTTATAAAGTACAATAATGAAATTCACATTTTCTATAAAGCATACTTCCAATCAGACTTGCAATGCACTAATTGACAAATATAGTTAAATTATAACTAACCTGATGCAAGATATACATATACAATACATATACAGTATCCTGGAAATGTAAATATTGAGACCACCAGGGAGCGTAATGCCCCGACACCAGACACGACTCGACAACAGACATTTCCAATTTCGGTTAAATAGTAGCTTATTAACGACAGTACCTTTTTCAGGCTTTAATCTTCCAAACACTCATCAAGTAGGGCACAAATAGCTTCCACCTGCCTTCCATCCTCCTCCTCTTTTGAGTGTCATTTAACTCCCACTCAACTCTGGCTCACCGATGCATGGAGACATCTCCCTTTTATCTTGCACCTGGCAGTGCTTCCGGGGCAAAGATGTTACACTCTGCAGAAGCACTTCCAGGCCAGTCGAAAGTACTTTTTTTCCCACAGCACCTCTTGGTGGTGCCCGAGGACCCCAACAGGTCCAGCTCTCCAAATTCCAACTCCCAGGAAACCCTGCATGGGTCCTTGTAGTGAGCTAGCCAGAGAAACATTGTCACCTCTCGTGCCAGGGGATGGACTGCCCATAAAAACCCAACTCCTCCTGCCCTTCTATTATTTGTCTACAATGCCACAGGACACTTGTGGTCCTTTTATTATGTCCTCCCAGCCAGGTAAGGAATTCTCTTAAAACCCTGGGATGATGTCCTCTCTGGTACTTACAACATCTACTTCTATATTCTACTATATGACAGAAAGGGGTGGCACGGTGGCGCACGGTGCTGCCTCACAGTTAGGAGACCCAGGTTCGCTTCCCGGGTCCCCCTGCGTGGAGTTTGCATGTTCTCCCCGTGTCTGCGTGGATTTCCTCCCACAGTCCAAAGAC
Source organism: Erpetoichthys calabaricus (assembly GCF_900747795.2). NCBI lineage: Eukaryota > Metazoa > Chordata > Cladistia > Polypteriformes > Polypteridae > Erpetoichthys > Erpetoichthys calabaricus. Next base: position 3,852,287 of record NC_041399.2, read on the forward strand.
ATGCAGGTTAGGTGCATTGGTGATCCTAAATTGTCCCTGGTGTGTGCTTGGTGTGTGGGTGAGCCCTGTGGTGGACTGGCGCCCTGCCCGGGGTTTGTTTCCTGCCTTGCGCCCTGTGTTGGCTGGGATTGGCTCCAGCACACCCCCGTGACCCTGTAGTTAGGATATAGATAGATAGATAGATAGATAGATAGATAGATAGATAGATAGATAGATAGATAGATAGATAGATAGATAGATAGATAGATAGATAGATTTTTTTTTTCCAAGGGGAAATTCAGATATGAAAATCTGTTAGTTAGACATACACACACACAGATTTTTTTCAGTTTTGTAATTTTTTCTCTCTAATTTAGTTGAGGTCAAAAGATGTGGCCCTTGGGATTCAATGCAGGGTCTGTCACTACTTTTAATCTATATATCTGTTATTTACATTTTGGTCTAAATCAAACGACTAAAATTGATGACCAACAGCTAGGAAAATTAGCAGATACCCCAGAGTCAGAAAATCTACTTCTGACACACCTAGACAAAAGTGACAAAACACAGCAAGCAGTTAAATGTAAATAAATGGAATTTCCTACACATATATATCTATCTATCTAATATGTATATATACTAGGGGGTTCGCCTAGACATCTGTCCACTTTTCATGAGACAACTACTTAACGGATTTAGATTGGGTTTTTTTCTAGAATTTGCTTGAACATTTCGTTGATTTTGAGAATTTCTCATTGCGCTAAGTATCATAGTTCGCTTGCAGTGCCGATTTATTAGCGTAAATACAAGAGCGATGCAGTTGGCTGAGGGGAGGGGCCCTTGTTCTCACTCACGCATCTGCCTCGGGGCGTAACCTTATCTCCGTTTAGTTAGCGAACCAGAGAACTACTTAACGGATTTAGTCCTTTTTTTTTTTTTCTACAATTTGCTTGAGCATTCCGGTTGATTTTGCGACTTCTCTCATTGTGCTAAGGATCAGAGTTCACCAGCAGGAGCGATATATTTGCGCTAATCCAAGACAGAGGCTGTGGGCTGAGGGGAGGGGGAAGAGTGATGTCAGGAGAAGAGAGCTGGGCCAGGCCCTCCTCACAGTCCTGCTTCACTACTACGCGGGTGAAGCCACGGGGGACAGCTAGTATTTTATACATTTAAAAGGGAAAAACTACAATGTACATATTACATTGTGGACATACCTTCATCATGGTGTTACAGTGATTTATTTTAACTCTCCCATACTTATAATACTATAAAAGTAAAATAGTCTCATCCCCACCTGGCCAGTGCTGCTGGGTTAGGCTGCAGCCTCCTGCAAGAGTCTAACCAAGTTTTCTTAGTCTAAACTGCGGAGAGGGATACGTAATAAAGTAGGTTTGCCCATTCTAATCAAAACATTTTATGTCCTCCTTTTACAAAAATCACTGTGCTGCACCAGAAGTTTGTAATCTGCAGTCAATGTCAAATTTCAATTGAATTTTAGATAAGCTAAACATTATAAGAGTAGTGTGTAAATAAAAGTATACAGCTTACCTTTTTTAACCCAGCACGGCAATCAGAAAAAAATGAAACAGGGAGAGATTCACTAAAATGAAACAACATGGAAAGAAAGAAAATGTAAAATTCATTACGTTTGGAGTGAACTGCATAACACAGCATGTACTCTATATGAAGTCTTGCAGAAATTTTGATCTTACATAGGATTCAATCCATCCATCCATCCATGATCCAACCCGCTATATCCTAGCTACAGAGTCATGGGGACATAGGATTCAAGTGACAGTCAAAATATTTATTCTTTTCTTAATATCATTTAAATACAATACTTTTCATTGACTTCACGAAGTTACAATTTTAAATGACTTGTTAGTATTATCTACATTACTTACAGCAAACACATAGTGAATACTAAATACTGCAACACCACAGTTATCATCACCTGCTGGTGGAGTACGTTTAAAGTCCATGCGTTGGGTCTGGGGACTAAATACTTCATTGAAGTAATTTGAGTTGCAGATAATTTGACCCATTGAAGCTTACTGAAATAAACTATTAATAGAAAACATGCTGTCACACATGGGCGTCTGTGGAACATTCTCAGGGCTCCTCCATGGTACTCTATGCAGTACCACCCCAGGTCCAGAGGGGATGCTGTTGCTTAACATTTCCTCTCCTATTCCTCCAACAGCACTGCTTCTCGCAACTGAAATGAGGGCACCGTGGCGGATGTTAGCTGACTTGCTGACCAACCACAAGCGTTACCTGGTAGGTAACCACCCATACAATCAGATTGTGACACAGACTACGAATGCAATGAATATATATATATATATATATATATATATATATATATATATATATGCACACTGTCACAAGCCGTCTACTAAAGCAGATGGACTGCTAGTAGTTTGGGACCAGCCAGGACTGAGGCGAGAGGCACGAGAGAGGCAGATGTTCAAAAAAAAAAAAAAAAGGTCATTTTATTATTCCACGATAGAGAAGGGAAAAAAAAAACAGTTGCTGATGTAAAAGGATGCAACAAAAAATGTATAAATAATCCTGTGACAAAACAAATCTAATTATGAAAAAAAAAGGAAAGACGAAAAATAGAAATTGTAAAACACAGAGGCTCTTACCCTAATATATACCCGTGGTCCATAGTCACTGGGGCCACAGCTATCGCTCGTGTGCAGGGCGGAGGCTTAATGGGGCAGTTCGCTGTCCGCCCACTATGCCGCCGCAGCTGCTCCTGACTGGACGCAGGCTGGATGGAGAGGTGTAGGGTGTTCCCACTACACACGGCTCCCCCCGAATTGTTTTTGGTGGGCGGCTGGTAAAGCTGCAAGCGGTGACCAGGTTGTGGCTGAACGGAGGCCACTGAGGGTGAACCGGGCAGCAGGGGGTAGCATTGTAGTGTGCTTTGGGTGGCTGCCTGTTGAATGGGGGCGGAGGTGGGCGATTCACTACATGCCATTGGACGCACCATGTTCGTTCTCGGTGGGTGGACAGACGATGCAGGCTGCATACTGTAGTGGAGGTGACTGTGTGGTGGGTGGGTGGTGAACGGCCCCTCGCTACTCTCATTCATTCTCAATAGCAAGCCTGCTTGTACTGTTGTGCACATAGCAGGAAGTTGTCTCTTGTCAGTACACCAGACGTGCTGACGAGGGATGCCTTCCTGCTGTGATAACGTGTACAGTGCTGTGCAGAAGAGCTCATCTTAACCTTTTGTCTTCACCCTTCAAGAAAGTCTCTGAAACACAAATCTGATGCAAGTGCTGGTGATACAGTAGAGAAAAACCATCACCATTAAAAATAAAGTAGAAATAATAAAAAGGTCAGAGAGAGGTGAAACTCATTCATTGGCAGAGCACTTGGTTACAGTCGGTCAACAATAGCATTTATTAAAATAATGTACCTGTTCCGACTTACATACAAATTCAACTTAAGTACAAACCTACAGTCCCTATCTTGTACGTAACCTGGGGACTGCCTGTATATACAGTCAATTCTAGTCCATGTAAGGGTATCAGCAGTCTTAAAATAAAACAAAACTGGACTCTGTTTCAGTCCAGGTCAAAAATACAACTCCATTCCCAGGGTCAGCTTGCCAAAACATCGGGACATACCATTTCGGGCCTTCCAGGGAAATCATACACTTTAAGTAAAAATCAAAATATCCAAAAACAAAATACACATAATAAAACACTAAACAACAAAGCAACAAAAACATTTATACCTAACCTCGAGGTTACTGAGATACAAACGGAAACATTACGGTACACGTACCCTACTAATCCAACCTGGACTGCTCCTCTAGCTGTCTTTCGACCTTCCCAGGCACCCGTGACAACGTTTAGTTTCGGCGCCACCTTTAAAACACTGGTTGGTAAAAGTAGAACGTTGCGCGCGAGGATTGTACCCGAAACAAATGGCAGAACATCCGGGGAAAAAAAAAAAAACGAAACAAACAACCTGATGGTAAGTCCAAAAACCTTGTTAAAGTAATTTTTTTTTTCCCGTTGTAACCTCGCTGGCATATTGATCATTGCGGTTCATACCTAAAACGTATTGAGAATCTTGCCCCAGTATCTATCTGTACTATACTGTATTAGCATCACGGTGACGCTATAGCGTCACACACAAAGTATATACACACATTATATATAAAACGTATACACATACTGTATATACACACTCACACACAAATACAGATGTACTATATATAGACCTACGCACACACTGTTTATTGTCACAAATGTTTGTTTGGAAGTCAACTTCAGGACTCATCTAACAGTCTCACAATGAATGAAACACACAAAGAGTATTAAGGGTCTAAGTAGCACACAGAGAGTCAACCTTCAAAGACGTGAGGTATAAAAGCAGACAGACGTCTTCAAATAAAGTGGACTTTACAGTAATGCGCTTGAGAGAGGGAGAACCCGTCAAGAGAGTTTTAGACACACGAGGATACCGAGAAAAGGCACTGTGAAGGTACAGTGGAACCTCGGTTCACGAACGTCTCAGTACACGTACAACTCGGTTTACGACCAAAAAGTTCGCCAAACTTTTGCCTCAGTTCATGACCACACACTCGATATACGAACAAGCCAGGTTCCCTTTCGGTTTGTACATGTTCAGTCTCTCCCTGTGCATTTCCTGTGCAGCGAGCAAGAGAGAGCGTGAGACACACACACACACACACACACACACACACACACACACACACACACAAAGGCAGCGAGAGAGAGGCAGCATGAGAGACAGAGGCACACACACAGGCAGCGCGAGACAGAGAGAGCCACGGGCACACACACAGGAGCACATGCTAGAGAGGCGCGGGCACACACACACAGGAGCACTCTAGAGAGACACACACACACAGGCACTCCAGGCTGCAAAAGAGAGACGCACGCACACACACACAGGCGCGAGAGAGTGAGCAAGCGAGGGACGCATAAGGTAGAGAAGGCTTGTTTTTGTTTTCAGTTCTATTTACAGTGATCGGTTCGTAGCCTGCATTGTTGCAATGTTACTTTTCTTGGTGGTTTATTAAATTACGGATTTTTCAAATGTTCATTTTTCCCCTGTGCTTAAAACTCATTAAAAAAGTGTTTTTAGCAAGCGGTTCCTAGCACTATAGCATGAACTATTGCAGTGTTAGTGTTCTCTGTTGTTCAAGGTTTTCTCAGTGTTATTCAATGTTTTTACATTTAGTTTACCATTACGCTGTGCATTTTATGGTATCATTAACTATATTTGTGCTTAAAAACTAATATATATATATATATATATATATATATATATATATATATATATATATATATATATATATATATTATATATACATATTCACATACAGTTCGTACGGTCTGGAACGGATTAATTGTATTTACATACAATCCTATGGGAGAAATTGCTTCGGTTGACGACCAACTCGGTTTACGACCAGAGTTTTGGAACGAATTATGGTCGTGAACCGAGGTTCCACTGTACATGCAACGTCAAGTGCTATTTAATATTTTTTTGTTTTATTCTTGTATCCGTCTTGGAGAGGTAAAGTGGCAAGTTGTCTGTACTAGTACAACCTGTTCTGACTCACTTAAATGGGGGCTTTGACGGAAGGTTCCCCGAGTTTTTTTTCCCTTGTTTAGATGAACCTTCTCTCTCCCACGGTTAACTTTTACTATCTGGGGTATTGGAGTCGGGTTGACACTATGGGTTGGGCTTTTTTTTTTTTTTTTTTTAAATTACTAGGTGGCGCAGTGGTAGGTAGTGCTGCTGCTGCTTTGCAGTAAGGAGATTGTGGGTTCGCTTCCCAGGGCCTCCCTATGTGGAGAGCACTTTGAGTAGTGAGAAAAGCACTATATAAATGTAAAGAACTATTAGTATTACTATATTGTATGGCCTAGTGTGTGTGTGTGTGTGTGTGTATGTTGACCCTGTGATGGACTTACGCAGTGTCCAGGGATTGATCCTGTCTTTAGCCCTATTCTTGCTGGGATAGGATCCAGCTTCCTCATGATCCTGCTCAGGATATGGGGGGTTTAGAAAATGAATGAATGAATGGTTATGTTTAGTTTGCTATAAATTGCATGCGCACATTCACTAAATAAAATGTAAATAAAAAAATTAACATAAATATATTAATGAACCACAATAAAATGAGAAAATTGTATTTCATAATAATGAGGTGACTATTTATGCATTTGTTCACAATTTAATGACTTAATGGCTGTATTTTTCCCCATACGATTATTATTTAATAACTGTCTTTTTATTTATGTAATTCTAGCATAAATGGTATGCTATAATTCCACAAACTTACAGTATCTGAACTGTAAATTTAATTAAGCCTCTCCTCTGTCTATTTTTATATGCTAGTGAACTTATATAAAAAAAAAAAAGTTCATCAAGCTTCGAATTTCTGCTTAATTTTACAAGTACCCTAAATTCTAGAATGTTCCCCAACAAATGCTGGAAGAGGTGTTAGTGAAGCCAGCAGGGGGCATTTACTCTGTGGTCTGTGTGTAAATCCCAATGCCCCAGTGCAGTGACAGAGACACCATGCTGTAGAAAAGGCACCGTCCTTTGGATGGGACACAAAACCGAGGTCCTGACTCACTGTGGTCATAAAAGATCCCTGGGCATCCTTTATAAAGAGTGGGGTGTATCACAATGTCCTGGCTAAATTGCCCACCATGGCCTGGTCACTTTGGCCCCCTAATCTTCCCTTGTCAATAACTGTCTCTGTCTCATCACTTTACCACCTAATAGCTCATGTGTGGTAAGTATACTGGTGCAAAAATGGCTGCCAAGTGGATGCCACTCATTAATGGCGGTTGAAGTGGCTCCCCACTCACTGAAGCACTTTGTGTAGTGAGAAAAGCTCTATATAAATGTAAAGAACAATTGTTATTTTTATTATTCTATAATTTTGCACACTTAGCTGAACTGTAACTGTCTATTTTTATATACTAGTGAGTTCATATGAAAAGAAAAGTTCATCAAGCTTTGAACTTCTGCTTAATTTTAGAAGTACGTTTCCTAAACTCTGGAATGTTCCCCAGCAAACCATCCTGCTCTGTATCCCGTGAGTACACACTTGGGCACAGAATCCTTAACTACACTTGGTGCTCTAGAACACAGAGCAATACACACAGAACTGACGTGTATGCAAAACTCATCATATCAGAAGCCAACGATGGGAGCGTTGAGCCATGTGTCCGTGTCTGTGTATCTGAAACTGGTCACGTTGTAAGACACAGCAAAATTCAAATAGAAACCGTCACTTGCATAAGAGCCCAGAAGGAGACAAATGCTAAAATGAATAATAATAATAATAAATCTTTACATTCATATAGCACTTTTCTCAGTACTCAAAGCACTTCAGTGAGTGGGGAGCCACTTCAACCACCACTAATGTGGATGATGCGACAGCAGCCATTTTTACACCAGTACATTCATCATACAGGAGATGTTAGGTGGTGAAATGGTGAGAGAGACAGCCACTTAGAAACAGGGGCCAATTAGGGGGCCAGAATGACTAGGCCATGGTGGGCAGTTTAACCAGGACATTGTAATACACCCTACTCTTTACCAAGGATGCCCAGAGATCTTTTATGACCACAGAGAGTGGATCAGGACCTTGATAGTATGTCTCATCATTGTACCAGCACAGAGTCCTTGTCACTGCACTGGGGCACTGAGATCCACACACACACACACACCATAGGATAGGTGCCCCCTTGCTGGCCTCACCAACACCTCTTCCAGCAACCCAAGCTTTACCTGGTCGGTCTCCCATCTAAGTACTATCCAGGCCTGAACGTGCTTAGCTTCAGGTGGACGACCTTTACTATAGTTTTAAATTAAATCTGGCTCAGTTTCTCACACAATTTATCATCTATTTTAATTTTCATGCACTGTTCTATTACCCTGTTGTTTTAAATTGTTAAAAGCACCTTTTGATGAGAGGGTTGGTGAAAGCACTAAATTAAGAAATGATTTCACATAAATTGCAAGATAAGCCTTTAATTACAAGCTTGGTTGGACCAAAACCCAGCAGAAATTAGTGTCCCTGAAAAATTAGTCTAAGATCCCTGCTGCATATTATGCCAAATGTTACGGGAGAAGGTTCAAGACATACATTGTCTATTTAATCAAAGAGAAATAGAAAGTCTGTGAACCCTGCTAAATAATTTTCCTTCCCAACCAGTCCTCAGTATCTCAAACTATCCCTCAAAAAGACAAGATGAAGTCTGTAACACAAAGCACACTGCGGCTATTGAAATGACTGCTGCACATATTGATTTGTTAAGGGTCCAGACCTTCATAAAAGCAATACCTCCCCCCCAGATTACAGTAAACCAAGATATTAGTTGACAACTGCACACTAATATTTGGTCTTTCTAGGAAAGAAAAAAAAAATCTCTCAGAAGTACATGTGTTTTAAATATTTCAAAATTTTGAAGCCCAAAGGACAGGGCAAAGCACTTAACTGGAACTAAGATTGGAGGTGTATTTTAAAAACGGCTACGGTATCACGGCCGGAAGGACTTTGATTTTCCCAAGAGATGTCTGCAGCACAGCTGACTAGCACAAGGTTGGGCAACTGAAGGGATTTCAGGTTTTTTTTTGCTTCACACTACATGCAGGGTGTCAGAACTGGTCGCATTGTCTCCATTAATGAATGGCTTTTCACGTTTGACCTCTTGATAAAATACTATAGATATGCAGTATACATGAATATATGTGAAGGCCCTGTTTCTGCAAGCAAATTTCAAAATACCGACCAGTAAAGTGAACACTTATTCAAAACAATAAGGAAAGTTACTTATACAGTCGTGGCCAAAAGTTTGGAGAATTACCCAAGTGCTGGTTTTCACAAAGCTTGCCACTGCAGTGTTTTTAGATCTTTTTGTCAGATGTTTCTATGGTACACTAAAGTAGAATTACAAGCAGTTCAGAAGTTTCAAAGGCTTTTATTGACAATGGCATGAAGTTTATGCAAAGAGTCAATATTTGCAGTGTTGGCCCTTCTTTCATTTTCAAGACCCCTGCAATTCACTCTGGCAGGCTGTCTGTCAATTAACTTCTGGGCCAAAACCTGACTGATGGCAGCAGCCCATTCTTGTATAATCAATGCTTGGAGTTTGTCAGAATTGTTGGGTTTTTGTTTGTCTGCCCACCTCTTGAGGATTAACCACAAGTTCTCAATGGGGAGTTTTCTGGCCATGGACCCCAAATTTCAATGTTTTGTTCCCTGGGCCACTTAGTTACCACCTTTGCCTTATGGCGAACTAAACTTCGGGCCTGCACCAAATTAACATCATTTTGGACCAAAATTTTGAAGTGCATCTCAAACAGCTTTCGTGTCACAATCCCTCCTAACCCATTAACAGCTGTGTTTGGTGTTCTTCCAGATGGGTTTAAAGTGGAGAAGGACAAACAAACTGATTGCATTCACTACACTTTCGGCACGCAGACTTATTTTGCTTAACTGGAAGAATCCTAACTCTCCTCTTTTAAGTCAGTGGGAAACCGATGTTTTATATTATTTGAAACTGGAAAAAATCAAATTCTCAGTTAGAGAATCTGTACAGAACTTTTTCCAAACCTGGCAGGATCTAATCAATAATATTTTAGAATAAGCTCATAAAGCACCGAGGAAGCAATTCTCTCTGCATTTTTTTCTCTTCTCCATTCATCTCTGTTAAACTAATCAATTTAGGTATGTTTACAAGCTTTAAGGTTTACCCCATTGGCCATGCTCTCTTTCTCAGGGGTGGGGGGTCGATCTGTTTTCAATCCTATTTTTTTGTAAAAACTGATCTATTTATATGGAATGATTAAAATTAATAAAATTAAAAAAAAAAAAAAAACTACCCAAACTTGAAATTTAAACCTCTGGCAGTTTACTGCTTACCTTTTAACTATTTTAGGTCATTCATTGCATTTCAACTGATGAAATTTGAAGAAAAAGTGGAAAAAGTGAGGTGTTCTAAAACTGTTGACTGATCGGGTGGCTTCTCACAGTACACACTCACACACACTAACACCACCAGACACACACCACTTCTTTATAAAAGCACATGTTTATTTCTCCAAAGTTCCGCGCACAGCACACAGTGCTTCCCGCACCAAACACCCTTACCCGGGCTTTCAACTGTCCATGGGCCGCCTTTCCTCTCTTCACAGGAGCTTCGTCCTGCTCCCACTCCCGACTCTATCTCCCAGACTGTAGGAAGGCGGTCCCATTTATGTTCACCTGGACGTGCTCCAGGTGCTCGTTGTTGACCTTCCGGCAGCACTTTCTGGTGTGGCGGAAGTGCCGCACGAGCACCCGGAAGCACTCCTGGTGTCCCCGGAAGGTTCTTCCTCCACCTGCCCAGGTGTGGCGGAAGTGCAGGTTTCCCAGGCTCCACGACGCTTGGGGCACCCCCAGGCCCCAATGGGTTTGAGCCTCCTGGCTCTGCCCCTGTGGTCCCTTCTTTATCCAGGGTGGTTGCCCCCTCGTGGCCCGGGGAATGAATAAACAGCCTCCCGGTCCTTCCAGGCGTCCCGGCTGGGTCTACCCCCCAGCCTTCTGCCACAGTACACATATATACTGTATATATAAATATATATCAAAATATGTTACCTTTTGCCTTTAGCACTGATAGAAGGAATTCTATATCTCTCTATATATAAAATCCAACGTCTGCCTGTGTCTGTCAGTCTGCTTTTCTTGAGAGAACTACTTAACAGATTTAGATCTGGTTTTTATTCTATAATTTGTTTGAACATTCCGGTTGATTTTGCGACTTCTCTCATCGCGCTAGTTCGCTTGCAGTACCGATTTATTTGCGTGAATCCGAGAGACACACAGTGGGCCAAGGGGAGGGGAGTGCAGCCCTCCTCACTCACGCGCCAGCCTCGGGGCATATCTTACATCCGAGAACGAGAAAACTACTTAACAAAGTTTTTTTTTTTTCAAGAATTTGCTTGAACATTCCGGTTGATTTTGCGAATTCTCTCATTGCGCTAAGAATCAGAGTTTGCTTGCAGGAGCAATATAGTCACGCTAATCTGAGAGAGAGGCTGCGGGCTGAGGAGAGGGGGAAGCGTGATGTCGGGAGTGGGGAGCCAGGCAGGACCCTCCTCACTGTCCTGTTTCACTTCTACGCGGGGTGATGGCTAGTATACAATAAAAATATATGCATACACACGCATACAGTGCCCTCCATAATGTCTGGGACAAAGACATTTTTCCTTGATTCCTCCCTCTGCTCCACAGTTTAAAATTACAATTCAAACACTTCAGACATCGTGATTTAAGTGCACATTGCAGACTTTCATTTCAGGGGATCTGCAGACATTTCAATCTCACCACAGAGAATGACAACACTTTCTCTTATTTTTTTTTTTATTAGTACAAAACCATAAAAAGGTATATATTCAAATATATTTGAAAGCAGCTTAAATATTCTGGCTCATGGATATACATTTGCATCATAAGTATTTATTATTAATAATTTTTACTTGGTTACTTGCAGTGTGTCTGCAAAGCATGATATGCTTATAACTTGTGCAAAGTCACTTAAAAGTAGCAGTTAAAAAAAGTGCTGCCTCAAACAAACGTGACGCCTGAAAATACGGCCATTTACAAAAATGCGATTCTCTCAGGCACAATAGATAGATAGATAGATTAGATAGATTAGATAGATAGATTAGATAGATAGAATACTTTATTAATCCCAAGGGGAAATTCACATACTCCAGCAGCAGCATACTGATAATAACAATATTAAAGAGTGATAACAATGCAGGTATATGGACAGACAATAACTTTGAATAATGTTAACGTTTACCCCCTGGGTGGAATTGAACAGTCGCATAGTGTGGAGGAGGAACGATCTCCTTAGTCTGTCAGTGGAGCAGGACGGTGACAGCAGTCTGTCTCTGAAGCTGCTCCTCTGTCTGGAGATGATCCTGTTCAGTGGATGCAGTGGATTCTCTATGATTGACAGGAGTCTGCTCAGCGCCCGTCGCTCTGCCACAGATGTTAAACTGTCCAGCTCCATGCCAACAATAGAGCCTGCCTTCCTCACCAGTTTGTCCAGGCGTGAGGCGTCCCTCTTCTTTATGCTGCCTCCCCAGCACACCACCGCATAGAAGAGAGCGCTCACCACAACCGTCTAATAGAACATCTGCAGCATCTTATTGCAGATGTTGAAGGACGCCAGCCTTCTATGGAAGTATAGTCGGCTCTGTCCTTTCTTGCACAGAGCATCAGTATTGGCAGTCCAGTCCAATTTATCATCCAGCTGCACTCCCAGGTATTTATAGGTCTGCACCCTCTGCACACAGTCACCTCTGATGATCACTTCATCATACATTGTAACTTCATTAAAGGGAAACCGGGCACAGATTGGATATAAAAAAGACAAAACTGCTCAAACATTTTAAACACACACACAAAAGCAGGCAGCGGACAGCAGATTAGGTGTGCAGGACGCAATGCCAAAGGCAAAATTGATAACTTACTGTATATACTCACGTTTAATTTCCCCCGCATATAAATCAGGGCTTGATTTTACAAAATATCTGGTATTTTATAATGTTGGTCATATAAGTCGAATGCGGAAAACTATTCCTAATCTATTGGTCCAAGAGATTATGATATGCTAACGCTCACCTGAGAGAGTAACCACGGAGCACACGGTCCTTTTTGTTTCTATGTATTGTGCCTACGTGGCCACACGGTAATACCCAAATTCTGAAGCGATGTTTGGACTATTTTGTGTTTTTTGGTATATCACATCCTCATACTTCTTTATCGTAAGAGCATCCCTTATCTACAATGGAACATTCGATCAGAAGGAAATATGATGCTGGTTTTAAATTAAAAGTCGTTGAAGTGGCGAAAGAAATTGGTAACTGCGCTGCTGCAACAAAATTTGATGCGTCCGAGTCTGAAATTGGAGGAAGCAAAAAGATGTAAAAAAAAAAAAAAAAAAAAAAAAATGTGTTGTATTTTTGAACGGGCATATAAGTCGGGGTCTGATTTCATGATCGATTTTTCAGGTTTCAAGACCCAACTTATATGCATGTATATACAGTAACTGATATCATTAATCGATTCTTTTTTTCTCACATCCATACACCATTTCCTACATTTATTTGTTGTCCCTGAGTGGATGAAACAGAAACTCCTCACTCATTTTCCTACAATGCAACGATGCCAAGCAGGAGTTTGGAAGTGTTTGAGGGGGAGTGGTCAGCACAAAAATCCTTTGGAAAGCACTACTGGAAGAGGGCGGAGCCTACTCAAGCAGCACTGGGCACAAGGCAGGAACAAACTTCGGTGGGAGGCAGAAGTTCAGCACATGCACACCCACGTTGAGGTATTAATTAAGAATTACTTGTCAACTTGACACATATACCTTTGGGGATATTTGAGGAAAGTTGGAAAAAAACCCACACATACATACAAACATCCAACCTTCCTCCCCACCAAGTTTTAGAGGTGTTATAGAGAGAGTGTGGACTAGCTCCATAGCGGGTTGGAAAATGGATGAATGGATGGCGTGGTATAGGAACTGCAGTGCTGTGGACATCAAGTTACTACAGAGGATTGTTAAGAGAGCTGAGCACGCCATTGGTGCGTCTCTCCCCTCTATACAAGACACCAACAGCACACGCAGCCGCCACATGGAATTCAGCGCTGTGGCTGACCCCTCACACCCTGCATATGAGCACTTTGAGCTCCTGCCATCTAGTGGACGGTATCACAGCATCCGAGCCAGACCATCCAAACTGTAAGAGTTTCTTCCCCTCATTGTTTTAGAATTCCCCACTACTCATTGATGGAACGGCGAACACCTTTGAAAACTGTCTAAATGAAATGCACCCACTGTCCTTTATGAATGGTAAATGGTCATGGTATTCCAAATATAAATTTACTACCAGCAGCCACAGCACATGCACTTCAGAAGAGGTCATTAACCTGAATCTAAGCCTGTTCAGGCCCAGCCAGTACTTGGATAGGAGACCATCTAGGAAAAGAGATGTCGGTGAGTCCAGCAAGAGGCTCTCACCCTGTGGTCTGTGTGTGGATCCCAATACCAGAGTGCTGTAACAATGGCACCGTCCTTTAGATGAGAAGTTAAACCGAGGTCCTGACACTCTGTGGTCATAAAAGATCCCTGAGTATCCTACGTAAAGAGTAAGGGGTACCCTGATGTCCAGGCAAAACTGCCCACCACAGCCTAGTCACTCTGCCCCTCTCTGTCATCCCCTATCTCTAATTGGCTCTCTCTCTCACCACCTAACAGCTAATGTGTGGTGGGCATACGGGCACAAGAATGGCTGCCATTTCATCACCCGGGTGTCTGTTACACATCAGTGGTGGGTGAAGTGGCTCCCCACTCACTGTTTAAAGAGCTTTGGTTAGTGAGGAAAGTACTATAGAAATGTAAAGAATTATTTTGTTATCTGCTTATATGGCACATTTTTAACAAAATGATGTTGCTAATGCTAAGCTGGTACTAGTCCAGTTATAGCAGATCTGCTGTACGTTGTCCTACTGTTGTCATGTCAACTTACTGCACACCATCTCGTCTACACTGTATGGTGTATACCGGGGTCCCCAACTCCAGTCCTGGAGGGCCCCAGTGACTGCAGGTTTTCATTCTAACCCTTTTTTTAATTAGTGACCTGCTTTTGCTCCTAATTACCGTATTTTTTGCACCATTAGACGCATCTGACCATTAGACGCACCTAGGTTTAGAGGAGGAAAACAAGAAAAAAAATATTCTGAACCAAATGGTGCATTAATATGTTTAATAAAATATAGCAGAATAATATTTCAACCATGTAAATTCAACAGCGGTATTAAGAAACATCATCACTGTCATTAACAAATAAGGAGAGACTTTAAGGTTCAAGCACTCTTTTAGTTTTATGGAAACCCCAAGAACGCCTCATCGCTAGTGTCAGAATTTATTAAGCTGTTTCTCACAATCACTTTGAAGAACCACGTACCTATCACGTGGCATAACCTGTCCAAAGCCACCAGGGGACAAAGCACGTTTGGACCAATGCTCCCTGAAGTTATATCGCCAGTCTAGTCCCATCTCTATTTGTAATGCCACAAAGCCATTCATCTCGTGTTTTGTTGTGGGTTTCCAGTTTGAAAAACGAGAATGCGGTGCAAGCACAGCCCTCGATTCAAAAAATTGCTCTGCATACCTTTTTGTCTCGTCTGACAGCAGCTGAAAGGCAGCTTTAGGAAAGAACAGCCTGAAGTAGCCCAGCGGCTGGTAATCTGTCGAGTCCAACAGCAAGCCATACTGTCTTGTGAAGTCCGGCAGCCAGTTTGGCTCCCACAGATCAATGTCTAGGTATTCCTCCCACACAAACCTTGCCATAGGTGCATCGGCTGCACGAATATGCTCAGCTGGGGCGGCATCGGCTGGTGTCCCGATCAGCTGATGCCAGTTCCTCACTCTCTTGTTCGATCTCCTGATCACTCTCAACAAAATCAGATTCTGAAAAATCCGACTCGTGAGATGTAGATGCTATCTTGCCTTTGTTAATATTTGTTTACATTTCGCAACTCACGCACACGCAAGGATTAGATGCCGAGTCAATGAGTCTAGCATTCCTCCAAGCACAGATGGAATGCCTGTAACGTAACAGTGAGTTTTGTCGTCCTCTACCCCTGGATGTCGACTTCTGTCAGGTAATACACATCATGGTCTGTGACACAATATTCGCTCCATAAGACGCACAGACATTTTCAACCTTCTTTTGGGGGAAAAAAAAGTGCGTCTTATGGTGCGAAAAATATGGTAACTTCTTTTGAATTCATTATATTTGACTTGCTCTTGAAGACTCAGACCCCTTAATTGTTTTTTTGCCTTTAAATAGTAGCCAAACAATCATGAGATACAAAATGTGCCTAAACAGGACCAGCAAACTGTGACCATCATACAGTATCTGAAAATAAAGAAATGTGACCGTCTCAGGAATGATGACCCGCTCAGGTCCCCAGAACATCTTCACAGTGCTCTTAGAAAAGACAAAATCACACAATTTAGGAAATGTCTGCTAATTCCTGCATTTATTTCTAGTAGGATTGACTACTGCAATGCGGTGTTCACTGGATGTTCAGACTGTTCTCTATACAGCCTCCAGTTAATCCAAAATGCTGCTGCAAGAATTATTACAAGAACAAGAAAATACGAACACATAACTCCGGTTCTTAAATCCTTACACTGGCTCCCAGTTACGTTTAGGGCAGATTTCAAAATCCTCCTTTTAACAGATAAAGCCTTAAATGGCCGAGGTCTGGCTTACTTGTCTGAACTTATCATGACTTACAAACCAGAGCGCAGATTAAGATCTCAAGATGCTGGTCTGCTTATGATTCCAAGGATTAATAAAATAACAGGGGGAGGTCGAGCTTTTAGTTACATGGCCCCTAAACTGTGGAGTGGTCTGCCTGCTACTGTAAGAGATGCCCCTGCGGTCTCAGCTTTTAAATCCTGGCTGAAGACTCACTACTTCAGTTTAGCACACCCTGACTAGAGCTGCTGATTAACTGTACAGACTGCATCTCTGTTGTTAGTCATTAGCACTACAACATAAGTAATATGATAGTTACAATTTGTTACTCACTCTCACCTATTCTGTTTCTCTTCTCAGTACTCAAATTTGGCACTTGGTGCCACTGCCCACCTGCCAAGTTGTTCTGCCTGCCTAAAGTAAAGTCATCTGTGATGGAGGATCGCAAGAATTGTCGGGTAGAGGGGTCCTTTCAGCTGTGGAATGGCCAATGGGGGGAGGCAGATTGATGGTCTCCAGGACTATGAACAAATCCAAATCGTATTATGGGATATCATCTACTGTTGAATTCTGCTCTGTACTTGTAATATTTCTATTTTTATATTATATTGTATTGAGGATTACTTGTGTTCTGTTCTGTGTATTGTACTGACCCCCTATTTTTTTTGACAACCACTGCACGCCCAAACTACCTGTAAATGGGTCGTCTTTCTTCCATTTTTCCCCCCTACTAGGGTTTTTTTATTAGAGTTTTCCCTGTCTTCTCAGAGAGTCAATGCTGGGGGACCGTCAAAAGGCAGGGCCTGTTAAAGCCCATTGCAGCAATTCTAGTGTGATTTTGGGCTATACAAAAATAAACTGTATTATATTGTATTTATGTACTGCACAATGAGAGCAGCATCAAGCCATGGAATTCAATAACGGGTTTAATTAACAACAAGACTCAGCGCCTGATTAAGCAACTGGTTGGAGTGAAATTGGTTGGGGTTTCAGGCCCTGACTTAGTTTGTCTTCTGTTCGCTCACTCACTTCACATTTCATTTCTGTTTGGGGGCCATTAAAGGAAAGAAATGAAACAATTCAGAGGAAGAAATTCAGGAGAACAAATCTTAATATACAAGTCAATTAGAAATAATTCCAAAGAAGTTAATTAGCAGCAAAAACAAGCCACTAATACAGAAAAGGGTTAGAATAAAAACCTGCAGCCACTGGGGCCCTCCAGGACCAGAGTTGGTGTATATTGTCTTGATGCACTGCATGTTGCAGTCCTGAAGAGACACAATTTCATGTCAGCCAGTACTCTGCATTTGGATGAGATGATGATAAAGAAACTTGAACTTGGATGCTCATCTCATGAGGCTGTAATACTAACCACCATGCCATCCATCATTCTACCACAGCTAACACATATAATGCGTTGTATCTCTTGGACCATCACAATCATCAGCACTAGACTTTCGCTGAATTTACTTATTGGGAAGAGTGGTGGCTTTGACAACTCTGATGCAAATAAGGCTAAAATGGTTGCAGTATTCAATTTAAATAAAATAAACTGCTGACCTATTAGACCTTCTCCTGCTGAACTTCCACTACCGCGCTCATTGTGCCCAAGTGCGATGAACCAACCTGACAAGTCTGCTGACGTTGATTTAAAACGGGCTCTGCAGCTCCTGGGCAACTGTGACAATCGCTAGTGGATCTTTGCTAAATTGGCCATTAAATCACACAAACTTGACCAACTTGCTAATTGGCTGCTGTTATTTTAAACTGCACGGAAGCCGACGGATATAATGATGTGGCTGATTTTTGGTGAGAAGCCGTTATTTGTTCAAGGCGGTTGGACTTAAATCGTAAACTTTGTTTTTTTTCATTACTGTCCAGCACAAGCAACTTGCAAGGCAGTGGCGTCTGCGATTTCTCTTTCATTGTTTCTTTACTTATTCTATATTGCAATTTTCGTCTTCACTGTATTAGTATTTGCATTTCATGCTGATATTGCAGCTGGGTACTCCTTGCGAAAGTCGCGGCACCGAACAAAGTTTAAAGGACTTGTTGCACACCGCGTTACCATGCTTAACGCCTCGACTGATCCCACACTTAAATTACAGACTTTCAAATCTTTGGCACTCTGGCCTGAGGTGCCGTCTACTGTAACATATTATATTAACCTACTGTGTCCGATGATTCTCTGGAATCTCCGCACTTGTTCGCTCAGCTGTATGAGTCGCTGCACCCCGCAGGCGAGATGGCCGATGGGGAGGGGAGGAGAGACGAGGCGCTAGCCGAGGTCACCGTGCGGTGGCTCTCGCGAGAGTTTGCGTGTTTTGCCGCGTGATTTCTCTCCGTACTGTTACTCTTTGGATGTGACAGCGGCAGTGGCAGCTACAGCTGTCAAAGGAACGGACGTAACTTTATATTGGGATAATAACTGAGAATTAGCATGGCCTGACTTCGAGCTAACCTGCGCTGCAGCTCAGGACCCCACCGGGCTACAGGGAACTCGAAATGTATTAGCTTGTATTAAAAAAAAGTTGTTTTATTTTTATATTTTTTTAAATAGAAATCTCGGTACTGGGCACATGCAAGAGAAAAACATCATCGTTTTTTGCATTCGTTTATTTACAAAACAAAAAGAAGAATTCGGAAAAACTTCATTTCTACTTAGGTTTGAAACATTTGTGAATTTCCCCTTGTGATTAATAAAGTATCTATCTATCTATCTATCTATCTATCTATCTATCTATCTATCTATCTATCTATCTATCTATCTATCTATCTATCTATCTATCTATCTATCTGTCTATTACTTCTGTCGCAAAGTTTCTAATGTCGTTAAGTATAACATCGAGTTGAAGGGCGGGAATGAATGGAGAAGCCCTCTCTGGATTGAATAGCGGGGTTATAACACACGAGTACCGAAATATCTCTGCCTCTACACTGGCCGATCGTTTCCTCCTTAACATCATTCCTATTATCCATGA
This sequence comes from Erpetoichthys calabaricus, assembly GCF_900747795.2. Taxonomy (NCBI): domain Eukaryota; kingdom Metazoa; phylum Chordata; class Cladistia; order Polypteriformes; family Polypteridae; genus Erpetoichthys; species Erpetoichthys calabaricus. Next base: position 3,871,594 of record NC_041399.2, read on the forward strand.
TCGCCCACCACTAGTCACCCACCCACACACACATGCACAGCCTTTATCCAACGACTACTTATTCGCAGGTCCTTATTCAATTCCAGCCAGCTAATTCTGACACTTTGTGTAAACTTTGTCAAGCTGCACTTTTTCCTGGGCCAAAATGACTGGCATAGTTGGCACACTCCCGTCTGACAAATGTGATACACAGTGATGTTTAAATGGCACTGTAAATGGTTAAAAAGCGCTGGGCCACCCCAGTTTTTACACCAGCGCACTAAACACGGGGTATGCGGCAGCAGGAATGGGCGGATTGCGGGGTCGTCAGAACGTGAAGCCGGTGAAAAAGATGGTGTTAGTGACAGCTGTTGAGAAAGGGCCAGTGACTCCATTGTAGAGCAGCTTTCAGTTCTAATGGTTCTGAAGCGTACGAAAGTAATGACACCACTTCTGAAAGTGCACAGAAGTAGCACAGTGCCTGGTCCCTCACTTAAAAAAAATAAAAGTTTCTGAACCTGTGGGCTCTACAGCAGGGGGTGCCTGGAGGGGCACATTGGCTGCATGTTTTCACATTCTAACCACTTTCTTAATTAGTGGCCTGTTTTTGATGCTTAGTAACGCAATTAAATTGATTTGCTATTTATGATTCAGACCCTTTAAATCAAGGGGAGTGGGGGGTGCAATGTCAGTAGTCCTGGAGTCAGGGGTGTAGCACGGAACTCTGGGCCCAATACATACGTATTAACAACAACGTTAACATTATAAAAAGTTATTGTCTGTTTTTTCCTGCATTATTATCAATCTTTAATTTAATATTGTTTTTATGCTGCTGCTGGAGAATGTGAATTTCCCCTTGGGATTAATAAAGTATCTATCTATCTATCTATCTATCTATCTATCTATCTATCTATCTATCTATCTATCTATCTATCTATCTATCTATCTATCTATCTATCTATCTATCTATCTATCTATCTATCTAAACAGTCTCTGTGGGCCCCTTCCTCTCGATCCATGTCTGTCACAAGTCCTTTTCATTCCAGGCTATTAGCAATAAGATATAAATGACAAAGGGACCAACATTTCTCAGTGTACCTTGTTTCTATTTACACCAGTGTGTATTCATCATGCACTATTTGTTTTAATAAAACACTTTGAAGGAAACTGAAGAGAATGTGAAGAACTGAAAATTACACCTCCATTTTAAGCTTCAAATAATTGGGATGATATCATTAGAGAGGAATAAATCTACAATATTGAAATGACCCGACATGGATGACCTGATACTAACATACTAAATGTGAATTTCCCATTGGGATGAATAAAGTATCTATCTATCTATCTATCTATCTATCTATCTATCTATCTATCTATCTATCTATCTATCTATCTATCTATCTATCTATCTATCTATCTATCTATCTATCTATCTATCTATCTATCTATCTATCTATCTATCTAACAAGTCATGATTTTAAATGAGATCTGTTATTGGCAAAGATTGGTTTCTAATTAAGCAACAGGGTTGGAACAAAGGCTTGCAGCCACTGCAGCCCTCCAGGACCCTTGATGTTGATCACCCTTCCTCAGGACCACAGGTTCTTAAGCTGTGGGTCAGTTGCAGGTTGTCTGAATTTCGGTGGTCATACAGACTCTGTTGTGAGTCATGATAATATGGAATGGGAAAGGATCACATATGTTCATGGGGTGTCTTATGATGGGCTGCCCGTGCGTGGACAGTTTAAGAAAGCTTCAACAACACCCCCCACCAGAATAAGTTGCGGCAACTCGACACAAAAAAAAATGCAAAATATGTCTGTCTGTCTGTCTATCTACCTATTATATAGTGCCTTTCATCTATCTATCTATCTATCTATCTATCTATCTATCTATCTATCTATCTATCTATCTATCTATCTATCTATCTATCTGTTTATATGTCTGTATATCTATTATATACTGCCTTTCATATGTCTATCGATCTACCTTACTTTATATAGTGCCTTTCACATGTATCTATGATATAGTGCATTTAATCTATCTATATCTATTGATTATATAGTGCCTTTCACATCTATCTATTATATAGTGCCTTTCATCTATCTATATCTATTATATACTGCCTTTCACATCTATCTGTTATTTATATAGTGCTGTCTTGATGTTTACCCACTACACTAAATTAAAAAACACCAAGGAAGCCAATGTGAGCTCCTTCTACTTCATCGGTGTGAAGCCAGCAGCTTCCGTTTTGAAGAACTGCAGAGTCCCGGTGCATTGAGAACAGGTCAGTATGGAGAAACTCGTGTGTTCAATAGCTTGGTGGACACATGCTGTCCAGCAATCACCTGTCCACTTAGCATTTAGTGCTGCCACCTGACATGTAGTGTGTGCCGTCTGCATGTTCTGGCCAGCTTATTTCAGCTTGTCTTTTTTCCTCTTTGAAGTCAAGAGGTTCTCATGTAACATGGTACCATAGTGAGAACAACTGGAAGAACCGATCACAGAGAGACCCTCATCCTTCCCGCTTTGGCACTTTCAGTCGAGTTACTGACGCTTTTCCATAAAACCTGAGGGATGTCATATTTTTGTAGCTTTTAGAATTATTCATTTGCCTCAACACCCACAGAAAGACTTGCCTGATGACCTGCTTAGCAAGCAATGAGTTGGGTTTGGCTACGTGAAGAGGTTGACCTCCACAGAATGGTGCAGCTTGTATGTGTAATGGGGGCTCTCTCAAGTCGTGCCGTCTGGGATGCAAACTGGCACGCAGAGTGTAACATCTTCTGTTTAGCCAAAAAAAGGCCCGGACCAATAAGTCTAGATTCTCCTGTGGAAGTGGAGATGATCTTCCTCCAGTTCCTCCTATGCTCTCCACCACTGGTGAACAGCTCCCCGTGACAGACCTCCAGTATCCTCACTGGCTTTTCCTTCAGACTTATTCCAAACTAGAGAAAGAGCCCGTTTCGACAACGTAAGATGAAACGGGCACAAGTTTGTGTCAGCAGTGTATGAAGATCACATGATAAGTAACGAAGAAGTTGTTTTGTAATGATTGTAGTCCGCTTTACTCATTACTGTACAGGCTGGTACTGTTAGTTGATGAATTTTCCAGGCCTATAGTATAATATTGAATGTTCCAGTACAATATGGAATAGTAATAAGTATAAGCACCACAAACCTGATATAGGTGTATTGAACGAATGAGTAATTGAATCAGAATGCGTAATTAGGCTTCGAGCTGTAGTCAAAATCGCTTTTCAGGCCTCTAGAGCTTTAATCGAAGTCGCCTTTCTCTTTGAATTTTTGCGGCCGTAAATCCGCCGCCTGCCACGATGTCGGTCTCGTTAGGTTTTTCGGGCAGCTGCGCAGAAGGCGACTGCGCATTCGGCTTCGGACGGACAATGAGTGAGTGAGTGAATGAGGAGGCAGGCGAATTATGTATTAAGATAAGTTGTCCAGGATATAAAGTGACTCATTTTCTCAAGCGCTTGACTTCCACTACAGTTAGAGAAGTACAACAAGGACCACAGCTTGAAAGGAAAGCCATGACACTGAATGGCCTGGGTGGTCCATTTTACTGTGCTGTCTAACCACCTTGGAAGGTCTGTTAAGTTTTAGATCAAGGATCGATATGTTTTGTTATTGGTTTTAGAACTATTGACTTTTAAAAGGAGTTGCTTATCATCTGTTTTAAGTGGCTTAGACAAGCACGATGATTATTTTACTGTACAGGCCGCTGCTTTTGTTTTTAATGTGGCCTGCTTGCTTTTCACTTGCCTTTTTTTTTTAAGGACCAAGGACACTGTGTTTTTGAGGGAACTGAGGAAATAAGTTTTTGTTTTGGGACATGGCGACTCTGCCGGGCCTTTTGAAACAAGTTTTAGGAAAAACTTTCAATGCCCCAAACTTCAAAGAAACTAAGTAAACTTGCACACTAGCGAATAAAGTATCTATCTATCTATCTATCTATCTATCTATCTATCTATCTATCTATCTATCTATCTATCTATCTATCTATCTATCTATCTATCTATCTATCATATACAGTGGTGTGAAAAACTATTTGCCCCCTTCCTGATTTCTTATTCTTTTGCATGTATGTCACACAAAATGTTTCTGATCATCAAACACATTTAACCATTATTCAAATATAACACAAGTAAACACAAAATGCAGTTTGTAAATGGTGGTTTTTATTATTTAGGGAGAAAAAAAATCCAAACCTACATGGCCCTGTGTGAAAAAGTAATTGCCCCCTGAACCTAATAACTGGTTGGGCCACCCTTAGCAGCAATAACTGCAATCAAGCGTTTGCGATAACTTGCAATGAGTCTTTTACAGCGCTCTGGAGGGATTTTGGCCCACTCATCTTTGCAAAATTGTTGTAATTCAGCTTTATTTGAGGGTTTTCTAGCATGAACCGCCTTTTTAAGGTCATGCCATAGCATCTCAATTGGATTCAGGTCAGGACTTTGACTAGGCCACTCCAAAGTCTTCATTTTGTTTTTCTTCAGCCATTCAGAGGTGGATTTGCTGGTGTGTTTTGGGTCATTGTCCTGTTGCAGCACCCAAGATCGCTTCAGCTTGAGTTGACGAACAGATGGCCGGACATTCTCCTTCAGGATTTTTTGGTAGACAGTAGAATTCATGGTTCCATCTATCACAGCAAGCCTTCCAGGTCCTGAAGCAGCAAAACAACCCCAGACCATCACACTACCACCACCATATTTTACTGTTGGTATGATGTTCTTTTTCTGAAATGCTGTGTTCCTTTTACGCCAGATGTAACGGGACATTTGCCTTCCAAAAAGTTCAACTTTTGACTCATCAGTCCACAAGGTATTTTCCCAAAAGTCTTGGCAATCATCGAGATGTTTCTTAGCAAAATTGAGACGAGCCCTAATGTTCTTTTTGCTTAACAGTGGTTTGCGTCTTGGACATCTGCCATGCAGGCCGTTTTTGCCCAGTCTCTTCCTTATGGTGGAGTCATGAACACTGACCTTAATTGAGGCAAGTGAGGCCTGCAGTTCTTTAGACGTTGTCCTGGGGTCTTTTGTGACCTCTCGGATGAGTCGTCTCTGCGCTCTTGGGGTAATTTTGGTCGGCCGGCCACTCCTGGGAAGGTTCAGCACTGTTCCATGTTTTTGCCATTTGTGGATAATGGCTCTCACTGTGGTTCGCTGGAGTCCCAAAGCTTTAGAAATGGCTTTATAACCTTTACCAGACTGATAGATCTCAATTACTTCTGTTCTCATTTGTTCCTGAATTTCTTTGGATCTTGGCATGATGTCTAGCTTTTGAGGTGCTTTTGGTCTACTTCTCTGTGTCAGGCAGCTCCTATTTAAGTGATTTCTTGATTGAAACAGGTGTGGCAGTAATCAGGCCTGGGGGTGGCTACGGAAATTGAACTCAGGTGTGATACACCACAGTTAGGTTATTTTTTAACAAGGGGGCAATTACTTTTTCACACAGGGCCATGTAGGTTTGGATTTTTTTTCTCCCTAAATAATAAAAACCATCATTTAAAAACTGCATTTTGTGTTTACTTGTGTTATATTTGACTAATGGTTAAATGTGTTTGATGATCAGAAACATTTTGTGTGATAAACATGCAAAAGAATAAGAAATCAGGAAGGGGGCAAATAGTTTTTCACACCACTGTAGTGCCTTTTATCTATCTATCTATCTATCTATCTATCTATCTATCTATCTATCTATCTATCTATCTATCTATCTATCTATCTATCTATCATATAGTGCCTTTTATCTATCTATCTATCTATCTATCTATCTATCTATCTATCTATCTATCTATCTATCTATCTATCTATCTATCTATCTATCTATCTATCTATCTATCTATCTATCTATCTATCTATCTATCTATCTATATTACTAAACGAGAATGGTAAACCGGATATGGACGCAGGGACCTGCCCGTGGACGCAGGAGACATAGTGCGCAGGCGCCACACAAAGCCCCCCTCCCCAGAGTGAAACGGGAGAGACTACAAACCGTCTGACATGCCGCAAGCAGGATAAAGCGAGGTCAGAAATAAAAGACAGAGTAGGAAACAAAGTAAAACGTCATAAAGAGGTTAAAGAACGAGGCCAAACACATGGAGAGCAGGTTACAGATGATGAAGACTGGAATGCAACAGCTTCAAAAAAAACCTAGGCACGAAACACATGCACAGCAAGGGACAGAATATAATGGCGGAAACAACAACAGTTAAACGTCCACACCATACAGCGGAGGCAGACCCGGAAGGTGCAGACGCCTATATTGCGCGTTGGAAGGCGTGGGAAAGTACAAAAGGCAAAGGCGCCTACACAGCATGGTGAAACCTGACATAATACGGAAGGCGCAGGCGTTGCCACCATATTGTGAGCGGCACTAATGCGTAGTGAGGTCGCAGGCGTCATCGCCATATTGTGCGTGGCACTACTGCTGAGTAAAGTTAGGAATAATGTGCTGCTTGGTGTGCCACACAAACCCCCCCACAGACTACGGAGTCCATGGAGACTACGAACGACATAACCACACAAACAACAGGAGTCAGCGCCCAACTCCAGTGTAAAACGGGACAGAATACGGAGTCGAGAAAGGTTCACAAATCAAAACCGACATAATATGCCACCCCAGAGTAAAACGAGACAGACTACGGAGTCCAGAAAGGGTCACAAATCAATTGGAGTATGGAAAGCGCCAGATAGTATGCAAACACACTACACATGCATGATCCACGCACCTCTAATAACCCGCAAGCAAAAACACGATATAGTACAAAAACCCCACAAATACAGACTCCACAACATATTTGAATCACATTACAGTGACACAATATTAACAGTGCAACCACACAAGACACAGGCACAACACCTGATGGGTAATAAGAATAAACGAACAATCCGTATTAAAGATTCGTCATCCTCACACGTGAAGACTATACAGCATAACTTAATCATCACATTACAGTCATACATTTTTAACAATTCAACCATAGAAAACGCTACGTATTAACAGTAAGTGCAATCCATTATCCATATTACTAACGCTAAACTAGGAAGAACTAATGGAGTTGCGCTCACGACTCCAAAACAATAGACCAGATACCACTGTTAACACGACGGGCTATATTATGTCCAAAGAATATTAATGTTGATCACATAAATAACCAAGTCATTGCATTACTTCCTGGAGAAAGCCGCCTCTTTCTAAGTACTGACAAAGTTGATTCTGAAGACGACTTTGAACATCTTAATTTCCCTTTACAATATCTGAACACTATTAACCCAGCCGGATTACCACAACACAATCGTAACCTTAAAATCGGAACAATTATCATGCTATTGAGAAACCTTAATACTAAACGGGGTTTATGCAATGGTACACGTTTAGTCATCAACACCATCACAAACAATGTTATTGAAGCAAAAATAGTTACAGGATCACATACTGACAATACTGTTTTAATTCCTAGAATTGACCTTACAAGTTCTGCCCTTGAATTGCCATTTACACTTGGGCGACGCCAATTTCCCAGTAAACCTGCATTTGCCATGAAAATCAACAAATCCCAAGCACAGACCATGGACAAAGTTGGCATATACCTCTCTGAGCGCGTATTTGGACATGGACAACTTTATGTAGCCTTCTCATGAGTTCGGCGTTCATCTGACATTAAACTTAAAGTTATAAATACTCCAATACCAAGAAAAAAATCATTCAAGGACAACAAACCATCTTTACTACAAATATTGTATATAAAGAGGTATTCCAATAAATCTTTGTGATTTACCATACAATGCGTTCTTTACCTCCTATCCACCGTCTGAAACTGTGGAGGCAAAACAGCTGCCTTTGATCATAGGATGCAACATAGGCCTGTATACATACATTCTTGATAGCATTTAAGTTCCTATGTCAGTGCTTCCTCGTGACTCAGTATTTTAATCAATCAAGGTAAAACATCCAACAACCCGCTATATCCTAACTACAGGGTCACAGGGGGTTTGTTGGAGCCAATCCCAGCCAACACAGGGCGCAAGGTGGGAAACAAACCCTGGGCAGGGTGCCAGCCCACCACAGCACACACACACCAAGCACATACTAGGGACAATTTAGGATCGCCAATGCACCTAACCTGCATGTCTTTGGACTGTGGGAGGAAACCCACACAGACACAGGGAGAACATGCAAACTCCATGCAGGGAGGACCCAGGAAGCGAACCCAGGTCTCCTAACTGTAAGGCAGCAGCACTACCACTGTGCCACCATGCCACCCTCAAGGTAAAACAACATAAATTATATCAGCTGGCTTTGAGCAATATAAAAATGTAAGGGTTTATTATTAAAGGCTTTAGCACTGTCCTCACTGACTCATGGCCTCTCGCCTGCTTCCAGCTCCAGCAGCTTAGCTCTTATCAGTAAAGCTGCGTGTTGCACTCACCAGCACAGCTGCCTGTGATTTTAGTCTCACTGGATGCTGATGCAACAAGCAAGTATTAATTGAACATTTCAGTTTTTCATATGTGTGTCATCCTGGTTCCAACTTAATGATGAGGGCTGATCAATTAAAAGGCCTCCAATTTTTATTAGCTCAAGACTGGGAATGTGAGGAATGTAAAACATAATCAGGCGGCAAGTTTAACCTTTGAGTCCTAATGATTGTTACGAAAAGATTGACCATTATCAGAGGAAAGAAGTTTACAAGGTGAGGTAATTGTTATGAAAGCAGGTACAGAACGAGATCATTATTACGAAGATAACATGTAAAGTGAATGATGAGAATTATGTACGAAATGGGGATGTTTTGTGATTAGATCTGAAGTAAAAACGAACCACGCCCAAACCACCGGGCTCACTACACGAACTGAAACAGGCTTTATGTGCTCTGCGATTGTTCCCTTTCTGAAGACTCTGCTCATTTTTTACTGAAGATTTCACCACAACAGGTCGACTTATGTGTCCCAATTCAGAAAACTATCACCCTGTACCGCTAGACATGAGCTCCAACATGCACACACAAAGGTAAAGGGGTCCATAGGTTTTAACAAAGAGTCTTCACTTTACCTGCATTTGGCTCCAGGTTCAAGGAAGGTTCCGGCCAGACATCAGACAGCTTGGGCTGAGCTCAGGGGGTCTTATCGGCTTCAGGTAATCATTGACTCTTGAGGGGGGCCTCTGGCACTTGCCAAAGATCACCTTGTAAATCATCTGTGATGCTCTGGAAAAAAGTGACTGGGTTCATGTTTTAGTACATTCCATTAAATAGTCCACCATAGTTAAACATTCACGGGTATGATGGGGGCACGTTGGGCGGCCAGTCATAAGTACCAACGCAAACTTGGGCTACATCTTCAATGTGACTGCTGGATAAAGGGGGTGAGCACATGAACGAGAAGCATTAGTGCATACATCAAATATCAGTATTATTATTATTATTATTATTGTATAACTCCTTTATCAGTCAATCTATATCAGAGGACCTCATTTACCTGTATTGCACATACTGCCTTTTATATCTGTCAATCTGTCTATTGATTATATAGTGTCTTTCCTATGTCTATCAATCATATACTGCCTTTCACATCTATATTCATTATAAAGTGCCTTTCTGATCTATCAATTATACTGTGCCTTTCTCGTTTAGTGAGCATCAGAGGGTCACCCAAGCCGAGAGGGGACGCTGCCACTAACTGTCTTGTTATCTTCTTCAAGATAATCCTTGACTCTCAAACTGTGGTCTCCCAAAACAGGCTGCCACCGGCTCATCCACCTGCATATCTCTGAGTTTACCCCTTAACAGGGATGGCTGGATGGTACTGAGAAATCAAAAAACAGAACCCTCACCGTGCTGGCAGCTGTGGAGCACATAGACAATTGTATCCTGCACACCAATCTTTGTCTGGTAGGTAAACTACAGTGAGTCCAAGTGGTCTGCCACAAGAGGACTCATATAGTCCAGGACCAGCCTCTCTAAGGTCTTCATGATGGGGGATGCGAAGGTAACTGCTCTGTAGTCGTGAGGCGAAGAGTCGCCCACCTTACAATGGCACAATTCCACAGAAGTGGTCATTTTTGCAGCTTTAGTGACAGCCTGAACAGGTGACAGGACACCACAAACTCAGTCAGCATGGGCCTTAAGAACTTGAGGACTGACTCCATCTGGTCCTGAAGTAACTTAAGAATATGAACAACAATTCATAATTAACAAAGAGAACCTCCATCCATCAATCCATCCATTTTCCAAACGTGCTCTATCCTAAGCAGTGCTGTTAGGGGTCTGGAGCCAGGACCAGCAATCATAGGGCACAAGGCAGGAGCAAACCCTAAACAGAGGACCAGTCCATTGAAAGGGCAACAAAGACAATGGTACTTCTTGAAATACACCTGAATTAAGGTTGGAATACAACAACTTGAAAGTCAGGATTAAGGGGCAACCCCATGAAAAAAAGACAGTTCTAGAACAATCACCTGGTGACCTGTGGGGGGGGGGGGGTCAGATTGCCCATTTAAGAGGTCCAGGATTCTCCTTTAAAGGATTTGGACCCAAGAAGACGCGATCGTCCTGACACATTCTCCATCAGCGGTACAACACCACAAGCTCAAAACTCTGAATTTGCAGCTAACCAGTTCTCTACAAAAATGTTATTTTCGTGGCAGAATCAGTTCCTTCAGTTGGCATCGATTCTTTAAATGGAGGATCGTCTCCATATTCGTGGAACCTTGACATTTTGTCGGCAGACTTTTTGGTTGGTCCTCTGTGTGTGCAAATATGAAGGTGCTCGTGTGTTCCGCTTTGTGATCATCCCGTATCGGTTATTTGCTGTCCATTCGCTGTGGCTAACAGACCGTGGACACAGTGGCTGGCCTCATTTGAGATTACGTTTGTTGAGAAAGCGTCCAGCGTGCGTTCCTTGACATTTCTTTCAGTTTCTCTTATCAATACCCAGAAATGCCCAGGAATCCTCGTATACTGTGAAACAAAATGAATTTGGTTAACATGTCTGCAATAACCCCGGATTATACACTGAAATATTGTTTTATGAAACCAGCTTGGGTTTGTCTGAAGGAATTATTGTTACATAAAATGCCTGCACGGCAAACCGCGGGAGGGGAGAATGTTAACGGCATTAGCTTGACATGTTAAATTGATTTTGTGAGTCACAGTGCTGTGTAACACATTTAGTCTTTTTACTGGCACGCCTGGTGTGAAATGTCATTTTCTGTCATTTTAAAACTGATTCTTCCAGGCAAGGGTCATGAGGAGAGCTGGAGCCTATCCCATCTAGTATAGCGCACAAAGGCAGGAAAAAATGCTGAACAGGGTGCCAGTCCAGAGCGGGCATGTAATATCTAACTCAAAATAATAACAAGAGCAGCAAAGCTTTGTCAGATTTGATTGGGTAAGCAGACCACCAGAATACATTTGTTTGTGTTCTTGTCAAGCCAAGAATCCTTTAACTTGCTTCTTTGTGTTCTTTTTATTAATGTTCATTATTTTCAGTTATTTTTTATTGTATTGCTCTATTCATTTATTATTTGTCTATTTTATTCTATTTTGTTTTTATGTAGTACTACCCGTCCCCCGCGGCTTCACCCATGTAGTAGTGAAACAGGACAAACTTTAAAGATCAATAAACAAAAAGGTATCATTAGCTAAGTGGAGGCAAGTTACACTCCAAAATACAGAGGTGGACCGACTCCCGACTCCTGATGTCACGCTTCACCCTCCCCTCGTATCAGATATTTTTGTACAGAGCACAGTGACATATTAAACATACAAACTTATTACAGGCCCGCAGCCTCTCTCTCAGATTAGTGCAAATATATCGCACCCGCAAGCGAACTATGATTCTTAGCACGATGAGAGAAGTCGCAAAATCAACCAGAATGTTCAAGCAAATTCTAGAAAAAAACCCGATCTAAATCCATTAAGTAGTTCTCTCTTTCACTAGCTAAGCGGAGGTAAGGTACGCTCTGAGGCTGGTGTGTGAGTGAGCAGGGCCCCGCCAACCTCTCCTCAGCCTGCTGCGTGTCTCTCGGATTCACGTAAATAAATCTGTACCACAAGCGAACTATGAAACTTAGCGCAATGAGAGAAGTCGCAAAATTAACCTGAATGTTCAAGCAAAAACCCGATCTAAATCCGTTAAATAGTTCACTCATGAAAAGCGGACAAACATACAGAGAGACGTTGGATTTTATATATATAGAGGTATGTGTGTTCTGCAGCTCTGTTGTGTTTATTGCATTTTGGGGGTGGATCCATGATGTGGTGTGGCCACCTGTCCATCACTATTAAGGGACTACCCTCTTCTGTATAAAAGGCTGCTGGGAATTGAAGTCCCATTGGGTTTATTTAAAGAAGTCTCCAATGTGCCGCTAACCAAGCTGACATGGTGAACTTGTCATTATATAGTCTGGGATGACCCCACGGTATCTAAAGACTGTCGTAACTGAACTCCTGCTCAAAAAAAATTATCTAAAAAAAAATAAAAATAATCTGTCTTCGACAACTTCAGACTTGTGTCTAACTTGCCTCTTTGGAGTAAAATTGCACAAACCTGTATTTCGTAAAATGCTGGGATATTTCCTATGCAATGAAAAAACTATAACGTGTGATTTATTCATGTTCTGGAACCTTTACGTAACTGACAGTGGTACAAAGAAAATATTTTCAATGTTTTCACAGACAAAATTTATTGTATTCTCTAAATATACACAAATTTGAGATAGGTCTAACTGCAGCCAATAATAGTTATGATGTAGGTCACCTAACACCCATAATGTCAGCCTTCTCTGTGCCTGACTCCACTACTGTCAGTCGCGTGATTAAAAATGGCCTTTTGAAGGGGAGCTATGGACCCGCTATACCACAGGAACACATTGCCTTCGAGCCTGCTCTCGCTCACTGTAACGTACCGGCTTTCTCTCTCTCCTCACTCGCTCGCACACTGCACAGGGGAGAAATGCCCGCTGCACGACTCCACCCGGAAACCGTTTCAGCCACACTTCCATGCCCCTCGCTACGCTGTGAGCGCGGTGATTATTTAAAAATGGGCTTTTGAAGGGGAGCTGTGGACCCGCTATACCACAGGATCACCTGTGACATTGCCTTCACATTGTTTTCCTTTTATTTCTGATCCCGTCGAGCAGATCAGACACCCAGGCAAACAATACTGAATAATCAATAGCTGCAACCACTTTGCCCTCCCCAACTCCTCACCTGAGTCGGTTTCATCTCTGTTCAGTAGTGTTTCCCAAACTCGGTCCTGGTGAACCCCTGTGGATGCAGGGTTTTGTTCCAACCAGATTCCTAATCATTAATGCCGGTGAAACTCATCCGGGATAAGTCGGTTTTTCAAACGCAGCCATGTAGCAGATTAGTCTAGCAGACTAGCTGGATGTAATAATCTGAGACGAATGTGCGCCCCCGCGCTGAGTGAAAAGCCAATGTATATTGAGTCTAAAAAACATGATCAGCAAGTCTTTGATGGGCTGCAACAAAATGATGAAAGTACGGGCGCATTTTTTTCACACAAGCTGGGTGGGTGGGTGTTAGTTAGTTAATTACTTACTCGAAGGATTTCAAGATTTAATATGCACAAGAGGTAACACTGCAAAAGTAGCCCAAACCAGAAAAGACGGCTGGCAAAATTAAACGCGTGTGCATTGTACTTACTGAAAGCAGCGTTACAGATTTTGCAAATGTTCATTTTTTTCCCTCAGCTTAAAAAACATTAAAAAAGCGTCGTGATTATGCTTATACTACGCCACGGCTTGGTATGCAGCGTTTAAAACAGTTTGTTTGTCGCGGATAATTTGGCTTTTACTTTAACATGAAGACAATGTCCTGTTAGATTTGCCTTTGCGATGACAATTAATAAGGCACAGGGCCAAACTTTCAAAAACATGGCTAGCGGGTCATACGCTCGCACAGATTACGTCCCTGCCCTTTGTACACACACACACACACACGCACACACACACACACACACACACACACACACACACACACACCCATGTGTAGTACCATGGTCGGGTGACGAGTTGGGGGTGGGCACATGAAATGTTACTTTTCTTGGTGATTTATTACATTACTGATTTTTCAAATGTTAATTTTCTCCCTGTGCTTAAAAATCATTTAAAAAGCGGCCTGATTATGCAGCGTATGGTTCGCCGCGGGTTGGCTAGTATATTTAAATATGCTTACATATAAAATCCGCGATAGAGTGAAGCCGCGAAAGTCGAAGCGCGATATAGAGAGGGATTACTGTACATAAGTAACAGAGTTCAGACACTAGAGGGCGATGTAGTTGAGAATGCCATCAGTAACAGCATTCAGACTTTATGCAGTTGATGATGCCACCAGTAACAGAGTTGGAACACTAGAGGGTGATGTATTTAGGGATACCATCAATGACATAGACACTAGAAGGCACTATATTCAACAACATCATCAGTAACAGCGTTCAGACACTACAGCGATGTAGTCGATGATACCACCAGTAACAGAGTTTGGACACTAGAGGGTGACATATTTAGGGATAACATAAGTAACAGAGTTCAGACTCTAGAGGGCGATGTAGTCGAGAATGCCATCAGTAACAGCATTCAGACATTATGCAGTTGATGACACCCCCAGTAACAGAGCTGGAACACTAGAGGGTGATGTAGTCAATAACATCATCAGTAACAGCGTTCAGACACTAGAGCGATATAATCGATGACACCACCACCAGTAACAGAGTTTGGACACTAGAGGGTGATGTATTTAAGGATACAATCAATGACAGAGACACTAGAATGCACTATAGTCAACAATACCATCAGTAATAGAGTTCAGACACTAGAGACCGATGCAGTCCATGATACCACCAGTAACAGAGTTTGGACAGTAGAGAGAGATGTAGTCAAGAAAACCATCAGTAACAGAGTTTAAAAGCTAGAAGGTGATGGTAGCATATCGTCAGTAACAGAGTTACTAGATGGCGTTGTATTTATGGATACCATCGATGACAGAGTTTAGACCCTAGAAGGTAATATAGTTAACAATACCACCTATAACTATGTTCAGACACTATGCAGTCAATGATACCACCAGTAACAGAGTTGAAACACTAGAGGGCGATGCAGTCATGGATGCCATTGTTTCAAGCTTAGGCAGTTCATTCAGGTAAGAAAGACAGACGATCTGGGGTCAGTTGCACTCACTAATGGCGGATCTGGAGAGTGTTGACGTGTAACATGTTGATTAGCACATGCAAGTAGAGATTTCACAGTGCTCTGCACATGTCAAGTCAAGTCAAGTCAACTTTATTTATAAAGCACTTTACATACAACAGCCGCTGACCAAAGTGCTGAACATAGGCTAAAATAAATTTTAAACAAAAACAAAATAATAAATAAGTAAAATAAAATACAATAAATGAAACTAATTAAAACATAGTAAACACAAGTAAACAGAGTTAAAACAGAGTAAAATCAACTGCTCACACAGGATCAAACACCAAACCAAAGAGGTAAGTGTTAAGAGCAGACTTAACAATGGCAGTGAGGAGGCCTGTCTCATGTGGATCGGCAGTGAATTCCAGAGCCTTGGAGCCACAACAGTAAAAGCCCTATCACCCTGAGCTTTCGCTGAGTCCTCGGCACATCCAGAAGCAGCTGACCAGCTGATCTGAGTGAGCGGGAAGGAGAGTGCATATGCAGCAGCTCAGTGCGGTAGGGCAGAGCAAACCCATTTAAGGACTTAAAAACAAATAAAAGAATCTTAAAATGAACTCTAAACTGAACAGGCAGCCAGTGCAGTGAGGATAGTACAGGTGTAATGTGCTCATTTTTTCGCGTGCCAGTTAAAAGGCGTGCAGCAGCATTTTGCACCAGCTGGAGCCGAGACAGGGTGGACTGGCTAACACCAACATACAACGAATTACAATAGTCCAGCCGGGTTGTAATGAAAGCGTGGATTACTGTTGTAAATTGATCTTTGGAAAGAATGTTTTTTATCTTCGCCAAACGTCTCAGCTGAAAAAAAACAGATTTCACCACCGTGCTGATCTGACCGTCCAGTCTAAAATCCTCATCTATCCTAAAACCCAGATTTGTAATGACAGGTGTACCATATTGTGCAAGGGGACCCAAATCCACAGGAGCAGAAGTAGAAATAGACCCACTGGTGCCCCCAGGACCAAAAACTATAACCTCTGTCTTATTTTCATTAAAATTTAAGAAGTTTACTGCCATCCAAGCTTTCACCTCTTCTAGGCACATAACCAAAGTTTGTATGGAGTAAGCATCCTTGCGTTTGAGGGGTACATAAACCTGAGTATCGTCTGCATAACAATGGAAAGCAATTTTATGCTTTCTAAGAATAGAGCCAAGAGGCAGGAGATACAAAGAAAATAGCAGAGGACCAAGTATGGAGCCTTGTGGAACCCCACATGATAGTGAAGCAGAGGAGGATCTAAATTCATCTAGCCTCACTGAAAAAGTTCTTTGAGTCAAGTATGATTTAAACCACGCCAAGGCAGTACCACGAATGCCCACACAATGCTCCAGACGAGATAATAAAATACTATGATCTATAGTATCAAAAGCAGCTGTTAAATCGAGCAGAACTAAAATCACATAATCCCCTGAGTCTGTTGCCAAAAGGATGTCATTAAAAACCTTCAGTAATGCGGTTTCAGTACTGTGAAGCGGCTTAAAACCAGATTGAAACACAAGACAAGACAATCAGCACCCCATAAACTTTACAAACCTACAGTCATAACTCAGGCTTTTGGCTTACACAGGCCCAACAGCAAACTGGTCAAGGTTTCATAACTCAAGAACAGCACACCACAAAGAGGGAAGCGGGCAGCCAGACAGGCGAATGTTAAAGAACGGAGAAGCTCAGGAAGCGAAGTCAGCAACTGACCATCAGCATTGATTTGTAAGTAAAGATTTTTCTTCAATGAAATCAGCATTGGCTGTTTGTCATTACGCTTCCCTGCTCCGTCACTCGTTATATTGAATTAAGGGCTGAAAATTAACCTTAATTACCAAAACCCCTGTTAAGTAGGTATTTAGTCTCCATGCCCTGCTGCCACCACAAAGGCAGCAGCTGTCATGTCAATAGCAGCCTCAAACTTTGGCAGCAGTTGTCTGTGTCAGAAGCTTGGAGATAAATACTTGGATTTTCCAAACTGGTGGGCATGTCTCCATTACACAAACATTCTTGGATTGGACCTCTGATAAAATAAATGGCTCCCCATTCACATGAAAGATGAAACAAGAAATAAAGAGGTGTCACCCCCTAGTGGTTAACGTAGTGGACTGCAGCCCACCAAGAGACTGTTAGCCTGTGGTGGACACAGTGGCTGCAGTCCCTCATAACCAATTATTGCTACTAATAGAAGCAGAGGTGTCTCTGTAAAGAGGGCAGGGGGGGGCACTGCCAAAGCTAGCGGGCCAGCCAGGCACCATAAATGCGTGTCATTGGTAACAAGACATCAGGTTAATCATATAAAAATGACAAACTGCTTACAACAAATGGGTATTGATTCAAAGACTGACCATTCCTTTGTAATCTGCTTTGGAATCAAAAGGGGGGCACTGAAACAGAAGATGGCTTATCCTCAGAAATGTGGATCAAGAGACGACTCCGGCAGGAATGTGCTCTGTCATCGAGTCTGGTCAATCCGTACATGGGAAACGACTTCAGCAGCCATGATAATAGCAAAGGAGGAAAGATCAGTGGAGTGGCTTTTAATAACTTATGATATGCCGGCGACAGAAACAGAGACACACAATTTAGGACCAACCACCACAAAGGCCCGGTCAACCCTTAACTGAAACCGACCACGTGGGACAGTAAGCAATAGCTGATCTGAAGACCTCAGCCGCCTGGCTAACAAATATGGAACAAGGAGATCAGCTAAGTATGGTGGAGTTGACCCACGTAGGGCTTTAAAAACAAACACTAAAAACTTAAAATTCACCCTGTAACTAACAGGGAGCCAATGAGGAGAGAGGCCAGCAGCAGAGCGATGTGATCCGTATTTTTGCCGATGGGCAAAACTCTAGCAGCCACATTCTGCACCATTTGCAGGCGAGACAGCGTCATACGGGAGACCCCGACATAATGGGCATTGCAATGATCCAAGCGAGACATGACAAAAGCAGGAATGAGCTTGATCACTCTTTATAAGTATGCATGCTAGGCCTAAGCATTGTGAAATGAGCAGCCTTGACACGCAAAAAAGGTTTGGGGTAGCCACCCGTATACTTAAATCCTGGCTGCAAAAGGCAAATATGAAGCACAGAACTGAGTTAATGCAGGAAGTGGTCTGGTTTTTAAGGCAGGTCGGCGGAAGTGATGTCCTGGGGTCCGGAACCAGAAGTGATGTCTTCAGAATCAGTCAGAATTTCCTGTTTCTGGTCTGTAGGGATAAAAGAGAAAGGTTTACTGCACCTCACCACCCCCTGGTCTGGCGTGGAATTACCTGCTTTTGGTCCTCCTAACATATAAAACTCATTTTCAGAATCTCATAGTTAGGTTATTTGTTGAGTCTGTCTCCAATATTCTGAATTTCAGCACACTTGTCATTGTTTGGTTTCTAATGCTTCCCTTCAGCCATTTGGGGCTTATTAAGTTTGTTATCTCTGAGCCTTTTCATTAATAAACCTGATATTCTAAGGAAATTTTGGTTTCCTTATTTAGGCCAGAGAGTCCTGAACTGTTCTGAGAGGTGTAGGCCTTGGCCTTTTGGGCGGTGCCGGCCTCAAACCTGCTTTTTAATTTTAGGGCCAGGCCTTTTTGCAGTTTTTGTAGGTCTGGAATTTACATGACATGTATTTATTTGGCTGACACCTTCATCCCAGGTGACTTACAGCATTTATGATACAATTGATGCATATTATGTGATATCATCTACTGTTAAATTCTGGTCCGTACTTGTAAATGTTTTTATTTTTATACTGTATTGAAGATGTGTTCTGTTCTGTGTATTGTATTGTGTTGACCCCCTTTTCTTTTTGACACCCGCTGCACGCCCAACCTACCTGGAAAGGGGTCTCTTTTTCAACTGCCTTTCCCAAGGTGTCTTCCATTTTTTTCCTTCAGGGTTTTTTTGGGAGTTTTTCCTTGTCTTCTAGAGAATCAAAGCTGGGGGGCTGTCAAGAGGCAGGGCCTGTTAAAGCCCATTGCGGCACTTCTTGTGTGATTTTGGGCTATACACAAATAAATGATATTGTATTATATTGTAATTGGATACTTTTTCTGGTTTTCCAATTGGAGCACAGGCAGGTCAAGTGACTTGCTCCGAGTCACACATTGGTGTCAGTAGTGGGATTTGAACCCACAGCCTCAGGGTTTGAAGTCCACACTGCCTGAAATCACACCAGCCACACACAACATCCTGCAGGTGACCTTCATCTGCTATGTCTGGTCCCCAAGCTGTGCCAATCCCAGTCTGTGTCCCCTCTGCCTCACTTTGTCACTGGCTGGGTTTTGTGATTTTAAGTAATGAAAAGAGAGGCATCTGTCTTTTTCTGTAATGGAGACTCCGTCTTCGTTTTCCTTTGCTCTTCCCGTCACGCTTTTGTTCCCGTCACCCTTTGCTAAATAGTTTCATTTGGCGCTCACAATTTCATTTCGGTGGAAGTAACAATGAGCGCTAAAAACGGACTGCTCATTTAGTGTGCTCATCTTGAAATGCACATACGCTTTGTATATTTTAAATGACAGAGCAGAATGTTAACAAGTAAATTCAAGAGGATTTACAAAACACCCACACACCGCTGCTGAGCTGCTAGAAGAAGCAAAGCACAGAGTCTGTGGGATATTTCTGGATAAAGGAGAGAAATGCAGCAGCAAAGAGGCAGCGCTTTTCAGTTTAACTGTGGCAAATGGCCTCCAATGAAGAATCTGATTGGCAATAAAGTCAGAAATCCAAGTCTCAGATTGAAGAGACGACACACAAACCCTTGGACCAGCGATGAGCCAACAAAATGGCTGCTTCTCTACGCCCAGGGCCTCTGAAGCCAGATGGCATTGAACACACTGAGGCCAACAGGGGATCAACAGCCTGGCAGCCACGAGGACATCTGATGAGGGGCCAGCAGTTCAAATTCCAAAGAGGAGACGAGTGGCTGGTTTGTTATCCAACGATGTTGTTAATGTCTAACATTCAGGTGAAATAAACAGCAGACTGAGGTGAATCATTAATAGAAGCTTAAGGGAATATGAAAAAGCATTCGGCCTCCTTTGAAAGTATTTGATAGATTTAAAGTTGTTAGATCTTCATAGCAAGCCTAACCTTATCAAGCCCAACTCATTCAGTCCAGGGCCACGGGGGACCAGAGCCTATCCCAGCAGCACTCAGTGCCAGGCAGGAGAGGACGCCCATCTACTGGGGTCACACTTACCTGTAGACCCACATAGGTGCCAGTTTAGAGTCATCAGTTAATCTAACCCAGTGGTCTCCAGATTCGGTCCTGGTGGACCCCTGTGGCTTACAATCAGGGGGTCCTTCTCCTCCAAATTGATGTCATGGTTTAAGTAGCTTCTCTTTAATCTCTCTTCTCTTATTCTGCTTTCATCAACACTCTGAATTGTGTGGGTGGTTACCAAATAAACGAACCACACGCCATGGCACAGCGTAAAGGGGCTTCGTCTCTGATGCTGACGTCTGAGGTTCGACTCCCAGAGAGGGAAGCAGTAGAGTGTGTACGTCTGATGAGCCCAAAATAAGGGCAAAATATATGTGTTGCGTACTCTTTACATTATTTGACAGTAAACTATGCAACATTCCATGATCTGCTTCTCGCAACTGAAGAGGGCACCGTGGCAGATGTTTGCCAAATGGCGGACAAACCACAAGAGTTACCTGGTAGGTAACCACCCACACAATTCAGGTTGGGACTCAGACTAGGAATGCAAGGAATGTAATATATATATATACAGTACAGTATATATTGTGATAAATAAAGTCAAATAACAAGTTGGATAGGTTTGGGTATTTGCCCCGTATAATCTCTTGAATCAAAATTGGTCAAATTAAGTTGAAAAAACATCAAAACATTCGACTTCAACAATGGTGTGAGGATCATTTTTATACAGAGAGAAAATTGCTGAAGGAAATGATGTGGCAGGAAGTTAGGGGGGGGACTGGAAATGACGTCATCAGGGCTGGCCGGGAGTGACATCATTATGGCGGGACCGGAAGTGATATCATCAATATTGGCCAGAAGTGACGTCATTATGGCGAGACCGGAAGTGACGTCATCAGTGCTGGCCAAAAGTGACGTCATCTTCAGGGAACCGGAAGTGACATCATCCGCAGGAGTCAGAAGTGATTTAACGGAGCCATTTTTAAGTATGGTCATTGTTGATGATGGTTGTGTATTATTGTTTTTCCTCTTTGGTTCTGTAAAGGTAGAGAGAGAGATATCAGTACTACAATTCAACCCCCCGTCGGACAATATATCGCTCACCTCCGGGCTTGTTGACTGCCACCTAAGCGCACGTGTGTGACAATATATATATATATATATATATATATATATATATATATATATATATATATATATATATATTTAAATTACCCTCAAAAGGGAGGAGATAACTGTAAACCCCTGGTTTGCAGGGAGATGAGCAAAACAAGCATCTTTATAACAGGAGATTTATTTGTAAAAATTAGAAAATATGACTAAATGCTCAAAAGGGCAAAAAGGACACCAAAGGAGTTGCCAACAAGGCAATCTGAAAATAAATAAGATCCACAACAAAATACCAGACAGGAGCAGAAGGAGTCGAAAAAAAAAATGAAAGTCCAGTGATAAAAAGACCAAACACTCGGCCTAAATACATTCAAAGAACCGCCTGGGACTCCACTTTCCAGACTTCCATTTATGGGTGGGGGTGGGCCCTAGTAGTGATTTAAAGGGTGATGCAACCTGTTAGGGTCCCACCCCCAAAATAGAGGGAACATAAAGAAAAAGCACATAAACAATAGTAAAATATGAAACATGACGACTAAACAATAAATTACCAGAATGACATTAACAATAATAATCATAAAAAAATTAATCATACTGACTAGTGTCGCCGCTGGTTAGTTGCCCATAATGGTGGTGACCATTGCTCATGTGCAGTTCAGTAGTTCCCTTGCTCCAATTTAAGTCCTGCATGGTGCTGCCAGCTGCCCACTCGTACCCTCAGTGTGCTCTCTCTCCGTTAAACAGTAAACCTCTGGCAAAGAAACACAGCTGCCCTTCAGAAACTCCCTCTTCAACAGGATTTCAATGAGAAACAAACACATTCTTAGTCGTCCCCTTTGCGGGATCAGGTGTAGGTTTGCAGGCTTACTGTGCAACATGCTTCTTACATGAGGATTAGAACATTTAAAAAGCCAAGCCCTGGCCAACCTAAGGGCTCCCTCTCCTGTCCTCTCTCCCTCATACTGCGTCTGCTCCAGTCGCTGCCTCCGAGCCGTTGAACCTGCCTGTTTGTGTTCTTTTGACCTGGTGATGGGAGCTGGACTGCCGCGTTTGACAGCTGCAACCTTTGTGTCTTTCTGCTTTTGACAAACCCCTTCTGGATAAAGTCTTGTGTTTGTACCTGCCAGTTCAGCAATAAAGATTTTGATCCTTGGAAACCTGATTCCTTTTCCAGTCTCCTGTGCAACTTTGTGACCCAAGCTTGACAAGTTAAAAAAGAAAAGCCCTTTAGACGTCAGGAAATGGGGGTAAAATAATTATTACCAGCAGACCACCCTAATTTTAGTTCTCTTCTGAATTGCTCATGTCAGTGACTTTTTACTAATTGCATGTTCACGTCCCAGTAAAGATCACAGAGTCTTTTACCTTTCATAAAAAATCAGTAAAAACAGCTCGATGTTAAACTAGTCCTGTGCAAATCAACAAGTCAATACAATTCCATCATTTCCTGTGAAAACGTCACATTCCCTGGGATTTTGGAGGTTAAGGGGAGGAGCAATAGTCACATGGCTACAACGCATTTTTAGGTGACGGCATTGCGTAGCCATAGGAGGCGTACTTATCAATGTAATTTTTACAGACATATCCCATGTGAATCCGTGGTAAAAAGTACTAACATCGTCTGTTAGCAGTGACTTTACAGATATGTTGATGTTGCAAGTGACTTTACATTCATATGTTCTGAAACAGAGCCAAAACAAGGAAAAGGAAAAGAAACACAAGCCAGGGAAGGAAACCTAGCTAAAATGTATGTTGTAGGGTACAAAATATGTACATTTTTTTCTGTATTTTCATTATATTTTGCTCAAGACAACAACAGATGAACTAAATTCAGGACACATCAAAGCATGTCCTCTTCCCGATTGTACCTCACTTTTAAAACAGCTGTTCCAACAACGAAAGGAAGACATGCTGGTGCCTCAGGCTATTGATTAGTTTATAACCTGGGCATCTGGGACAACAAGTTACTAGATTGGTTTACAGCCTGGGAAAGGAAGACAAGCCAGTATGTGCTAAGCAACATCAAAAAGTTTTATTGTTTGGGAAAGCAGATGAGTGAATTCATTCATCATATTGACAGCCAGCCAATCAGAATATCTAACAATCACATCTTGCAAAGCCCCCCGGTAGAATTTTATAGTAAATATGCCTCGTCTGAAGAGTGATATCAGGAAGAAGAAGGTACGAAGACGTCAGGAGAAAAGAACAGAGTGATATCAGACGAGGGTGGCGGCAACTTGGTGCCATTTCCATCTGATCGTCAGAGAAGCATCTCATGAACAACTTCGAGCGCTTGATCACAAGCCACCTGCAACATTCATCTTTGTCATCTTTAACGTTTCGTAAGCTTTTTCTAAACACTATATATATCCAGACTTTATTATCAGTCCTATTTTCTATTATTCTTTGTTCCAGTGGTATTATTATTCCTGTAATAAATACCATGCTGTTTTAAACTTTCTATGCTTTGTCTTCATGTCTAGAGTGATTGAAGTAATAAAGTAGATTTCTTTGAACACCTGGTGCAGCCAGAGGTTTGCCATATGCCCCGTGCTGCGAGGTTTATTAAGGCTGAGGGTGTGAGCTCCACTCAACAGTAGGGAACATGTAAAGTTAGGCATTCTTGGCTGATAAATGGCGTATAGTCAAGGATGCTGAGTCTTTGTATCTCTGCATATTTTCTTGGAGACCAAAAGTAATATTTAGGTCTGAGATGTGTTTAAAATATGGTATGTTGTTCGTGCCAATAATAAGTAAGTCTCTTGAAGTGCTGAGAGAGTGACAGGCTGTGCTATTCTTAAGGCACTTGTGTGGTTTAAAGTGCTAGTGGTTAACCAGCGTGTGTGTGTGTCATTCATAGTGCAATGTTAACTTTATGTGTGTATATGTATATCTATGTATGTGTGTGATAATCCTAAGGTGCGACAGTAGATCAACCTGGTAACAAATCTGATGAGTACACTTACTCCTAGGTAAAGGGTAAGTAGAGGGATATACCATGATAATACAACGTGACAGGTGCAGAAAATTGTAAAAGATGAATAACGGTTATCAATCATAACGTTTTTTGTTTTTGTGAACTTTCACCCTTTTAATTCCTCTCAGCATTGTTTTTGACTAGATCTTATCTTCTATTCCCTTGTCCAATGTTGTGTGCTCTCCACCAACTTGAGCAGAATACAACTTTTAGGTTGTCCAAGATTGTGGATATCTTCAAAATAAATTGCCTGTTTATACCTCAGTTTGTATCAGCAGCGCTCAAATTCCTGCTGCTTTTAATTAACTATGGAATTTGGTTTGCATATTGTGTTTTGGCAACAGGATATTATGGTCTATTGGGTGATTAAGGCGAGAGGAATTCTGTAAATTTAGTTCAAATCGCTCACGTCAGTAACTTTTTACAGAATTTGCATTTATGTCTCAGTAAAGATTATAGAGCCTTTTACTTTCTGTAAAATGTCTGTAAAAAACAACCCCAGGTTAAACTAATTTTGTACGATTCAACATGTCAGTAAATGTCACTTCTGGTGAAAATGTCATTTCCTCCAGGAAGTTAGAGGTTATGGAGAGAAGCAATAGATATATAACTACGATGTGTGTGGCTGTTTTGACACAACGACATTGCATAAGCTCAGAACACACGGCTATCTTTGTAAATTTTCCAAACATTTCCTATCCAATGTGAATCCATGGTAAAATTTCTGATGTTGTGAGTGACTTTACAGACATATGTCCTGACAGCTCATTCCATCTGAATAGGGCCAAGACAAGGAAAAGGAATAGAAATGCAAACCAGGGAAGAGAACCTGGCTAAAACACAACAGGGAAAGAAAATCATGTCAAATGTGAAGCATGGTTATCAACCATGAAAACCTTCACCCTTTTGAATCCTCAGCATCGTTTTTGAACACATCTTATCTTCTGGTAAATTATTTTATGTTATTGTTTCTCCACCACCACCAGCAGAATGAAAACTCAGTGTTGTGGACTTCCAGGTTGTCCGAGATTGTGGATATCTTCAAAACAAATCGCCTGTGCTTAACTTAGTTTGTTTTAGTAGGGCTCAAATTCCTGCTTCTTTTAATTAACCATGAATATTAGTTTGCAGGTTGGGTTTTGGTACAGGATATTCTGGTCTTTAGGGTTTTCAACAGTTTTTTTTTTTACAGCAGGACGTGAGGTAAAGCCTCTTTAATTTTAGTCCAAATCACTCATGTCATTAGCATTTTAAGAACTGCACCTCGACATCTCAATAAAGGTCTTTCATGTTTTATAAAAAAATCTCTAAAAATTTACCTGCAGTTAAACTAGTCCCATGTGAATTGTAATGGTAGTAATATTCCATCATTTGAGTGATTCAGACGGAACTAAAATTTCTGACGTCCTCTGGTAAATATTTCTTTACCTCCCGGTATAAAGCTAATCCCATCCAAATAGGCCTGTAGCAATTCTTTTACAAACTATGAGTGAGTTTGTACATCGGAATTGGCAGCAGATCGCTCCTGTTTTCTGTTTTAATGAACTTCAGCTTGATATTTGGGATTCCACATTTCCAGATTATTCTGTCGTGTAGTCAGAACACACGGCCTTTTAGCTTTGGCCTCCTGACCACAAATACAGACGACTCTCTTTTTCCTTTTCACTGGACGCTCTTCTGTGACACGCGGGTTTGCTGATGTCCACCCCAATTTTCAGAATGATCCCCGGCCCAACACGGGATGACTGCCTGATAAAAACTGACAAATGTGGCCGAGCAAATTTCTTAGCAGGATGTGACTCACTACGTGCTTATCAAAACCACCCGGGAAGGAGACCATTAACTCCAAGTAAATTGGGCCGAGCAATTGAAAGGTGGCTTGTCGCTTCTCATTTCTCTGAGCTCTCCATTTGTAGTCTCGTGTAACCGAGCCGCTGCCGCAGCCCATTAGAACGCCTTTTTGTTTCTTTTTATAGGGAAGCGCATTTGTTAAACCGCAGCTTATCAGTCTAAACACTGTCAAGATGCTTGTGAAATGAACAAGAGAGAAACGGCCTGCATTGTGTCCTCGAGAATTACTGCATGCTTTGGGTAGGACACTGAAGGAAAGGACAAACAAAAAAAAAGGAGTTTGTGGAATCGAGTAAGTTCACTGTTAACAAAAGTTGTGCTGCTGATTTCTAACCCCTACCTCCCTAGTGGGGACCCACCAGCTCTGAGGGTCTGCAGAGGGTTCAACAGAGTTGAGGTCATGCAGTCAAAAGTAATCTAATGGTGACGAGGTGTAACACATTATGGTGTGAATTCCCATTATTATGTTGCCATTTCTGACGCCACTAGAATTTCATTAGTTGCGTCACACGTTTCTAAATCTATATACATTAAAATCAAATATCACTGACTCACTTATTACAAAATCTCCCGAACCGAAAGGACTTGGGTCTTGAAATCTGGGATGTAGGTTACCCTTGGCCCATAGGTGCTCGCTAAGAAACGGTTTTAAAAATTTTGTGGTCCAATCGCCTGTATGTCTGTCCGCTTTTCACGAGAGAATTACTTAACAGATTTAGATCTGGTTGTTTTCTATAATTTGCTTGAAACTTTCCGGTTGATTTTGCAGGTCCTCTCATCGCGCTAAGTACCAAAATTCACTTGCGGTACCGATGTATTTATGCAAATCCAACAGAGTGGCTGTGCGCTGAGAGCAGGGGCCTTCCTCACTCACATTCCAGCCTCTGTTCGAGTTGGTCTACGTCTTGCCACATGTTGGAGTGCACCTCGACTCCGCTTAGCTACCGATACCTGTTTGTTCAGCAGACATTATTATCTACAGATTATTAAGGAGTAACGTTTGACGTTTTTGAGAGAGAGAGATCAGAGCTATGTGTGTTTTAGAGGGCAACTGCTGATTGACAGAGATATCACGGGCCACGCGGGGAACGCTTTCCCATCAGAGCTGAACACAATCAGATACAGTGCCAACGTCTATTGATTTTTAAACTTTGCCCTGTTTCATTAATATGTGGGCGAAGCCACTGGGTACAGCTAGTAAATAATATGTAAAGGTATTCCTCATAATTTACTTGTCTTTGATTCATTTAGGGCTTGGATATTTTAGGCTTTGGTTCCCCTTGTTTGTTTTTGATTTAAATAACAATTGACACAATTAGTTATGGTTACCACCTTGTTTTTTGAAGGTCATGTGACCATGATACTGCGGTCAGTATGTCGCTGGAACTAACGGTACAACTGTATCTGCATGCCCATTGTTAACGAAACTTAACGGACAGTTAGCTTTATTACAAGTAGGCTCAGCGTTAGGATTGTTTCGTTGGCCGTCGACTTATTTTTCGTTTTCAGGTTGGGTGTTTGCCTCATTTTGTTTGGACCCCCTTTGACTATGTCTGTCTCACCTTTTGGTTCTTTTGCTCATACAATAACCCTTAGACAACACAGTATTGAAGGACGGGCATAGCATCTGAAACTATGGATGAAGGAGCCACTCATTAGCCCTTACAGTATGCACGGGTGGTGAACTCCAGGCCTGGTGGGCCGCAGAGGCTGTAGGTTTTCATTCTAACCCTTTTCCTAATCAGTGATCCGGCTTCAGTGCTAATTTGCTTCTATTCCCTTCATTTTAATAGCCCCATTTTTAAGGATTCAGTCCTCTGAATTGATTTGTTTCTTCATTAAATGACAACCAAACAGAAATAAGACGTGAAACGAGCTGACAGGTGACCAGCTAAATTGGAGCTTCAAAACTCCAACTAATTTCACTCCAACCAATTTCTTAATGAGAAGCCAATTCTTGCTGGTAATTAAACTCGTTATTTAATTCCATGGCTTGTTGCTGCTCTCATTCTGCCATGGCTGACATTTCCAAAACTGTTGATTTTCTGTTTTTTCTGAGAACATTGTCCAAAAGTTTTGGTGACATTGCTGAGACTTTCACCTTTCTTTATTTTCAGACTAGCCATCCCCTGTGGCTTCGCCCGCATAGAAGTGAAACAGGACAGAGAGGAGGGCCCCGCTCAGCTCCCCACTCCTCCTCTCCTCGACCCGCAGCCTCTGTCTCAAATTAGTGCAAATATATCACTCCTGCAAGCAAACTATGATTCATATCGCAATGAGAGAAGTCGCAAAATCAACCAGAATGTTCAAGCAAATTCTAGAAAAATACCCGATCTAAATCCATTAAGTAGTTCTCTTGTTCGCTAGCTAAGTGGATGTAAATTACGCCCCGAGGCTGACACGTGAGTGAAGATGGCCCCTCCCCTCGGCCCGTTGCGTCTCTCTCGGATTCGCGCAAATAAATGGGTACCGCAAGTCAAGTATAATACTTAGCGAGATGAAAGAAGTCGCAAATTCAACTGGAATGTTCAAGAAAATTATAGGAGAAAACCCGATCTAAACCCGTTAAGTAGTTCTCTCGTGAAAAACAGGAAGAGAGACAGACAGACAGACGTTGGATTTTGTTCATATAGAGATAATTTGTGTTGAGTACAGGTGACCTGGTAATGTGGTGGCTTGTTTTGTGTCTTGTTATTGTTTGGCTGCTAATTAAGGAAAAAGAAGCAACTAAGGGGGGTTAATTAAAACTAAGGCAAAAGAAGTTAATTAGCAGCTGAGAAAGAAAAACCATTATTAACTGTAATGATTAGAAGTATTTAACTCACAAATACCAAGGACTGTATTTTGTATTAATCATGCTGCAGAGAGCTATATGATTTATTACTTCTATATGATTTGTTCTTCATTTAGGTAGAAAAAGAATTAAGCTTGTGCACAGAATATGAGACTGGTTTGCATTCTTTTATGACAAAATGCTGACCTCTTGATACTAAAAGAACACCCTGTGATATTATAAATCAAAGTGATAGTTTCTGAATTCTTGCTTAAAACTATAAGAAACATGTCACTTATCCTCTTTAATAAAATCCCTGTGTGCGTCCAGGTGTCCGTGTGTGTGTGTCTTCTGGTGAAGTGCGCATGCGCGGGGCACGGTGCGATGTGCGATATTACTGTCAGAGAAAGTTACAGGAGTTTTACGGAAATACAAACCAGTATTACTGCGAGAGGAAATTAAAGGTACACAATACAGTGACGCATATTACAGCCACATACAAGCCAGTATTACTGTCAGAGGAGATTGAAAGCATATTACCGACGGGCACGCCTGTATTACCGCCAGAGAAAATTAAAGGTATATTACGGACGTACAAGCCAGCGGACGTACAAGACAGTATTACTGTCACAGAATATTAAAGACACACAATACACGACGGCAGCCCACGAAGAACGGTCAGCTCAGCAAGTAAACATCAACAAAAGAAAGGCTGAAAGACAAAGAAAAATACGACCAACAAAAAGAATGAGGTCAAGGTCCCTTGCCATTTAATACAGACTGTTCCTACTAATGTTTATGCACTACTGTTCTAGCGCCCGTTATTGTAACGGGCTAAATGACTAGTGAATTAATAAATAAGGATTTATTAATCTAACCAAAAAAAATTATCAATGATTCTATAAGTGACGGGGTTGTGCCCTCATTTTTTTAAACATGCTGCGGTGCGTTCCTCTCTAAAAAAGGCAGAATTAGATTCTGGAGTTTTAGCCAATTTTTGCCCAATTTCCCAATTGCCATTTCTGGCTAAAATATTAGAAAGAATTATTTATAATCAATTGGTTGATCACCTTAACTCCAATAATTTATTTGAGATCTACCAGTCTGGCTTTAGGCATTATCATGGTGTTGAGATGGCCCTCCTTAAAGTATTCAATGACATCTCTATTATTACTGACTCAGGTGACGCTGCAGTCCTTGTCCTCCTTGACCTGTCCGCTGCCTTTGACACTATTGACCATGAGACATTGCTGTTGCGGCTTGAACATTTTGTTGGGCTTAAAGGGGCCACTCTTAACTGGTTCAGGTCATATCTAACTGGTAGACACTTTTCAGTGATTTTAAATTCCTCTTTTTCGTCTACTGCTCCTCTTAAATGTGGTCTTCCTCAGGGATCCATTTTGGGTCCTATTTTATTCTCCATATACCTTCACCCTATTGGAGCTATTTTTAGGAAATGTAACATTTCTTTTCGCTGCTATTGTGATGATACTCAGGTTTATATTCCCATCTGCAACTCTACAATGAATCAACTACACAACTGTCTTTCTGAACTAAGATCCTGGATGGCTAATAATTTTCTTGATCTAAATCAGAATAAAATGGAGGTGCTTATAGTGGGTCCATCAGCTAAAGCCCACATTGGTCTTGGACTTCTATGCTCTTTCTCTGTCTTTTGTAAACCTCAAGTCCGCAATCTTGGTGTTATCTTTGACAGTGTGATAGATAGGGGGCGCTATCGCTCCCTTGAACACCTCAGACTATACGCCAGACACCAGATAAAAGTCCAAATGTTGACTTTATTAATATAAATATGTGTACAAAGCATCCTCCACTCCACTATTCCAATAAACAATACAATACACAATAATCAATAATCAAACAATCCTCCACTCTCCCAGACGTGTTGCCACCCTTCCACCCAGCTCAGCTCGACCACTGGGATCTCCCACAGTCCTTTTATATTTCCTGACCCGGAAGTGTTTCCGATCCTTCAGTCCACATGACCTCCTATCACTTCCGAGTCAGATGAAAAGTCCTCTTCTTTATCCCGGAAGTACGTCATTCCTCCTGTAGCTGTGACTAAGATGTACTTCCGGGTTATAGGACATGTAAGAGTTTCTGGGCCTCCCTGCAGCGTCCTCTGTTGGCCCCCAAGGTATCCAGCAGGGCTGTAAAGGAAAACTCCACTGTCCATGATTCCCTGCTGGTATTCGGGGCACCTCCATGCTGCAGGGAGAGCTCCACCTGGCAGCCTGGGGGTATTGGCCAGGATAAAAGGCCGGCCATGTCCCACAACATTAACCTCTCTATCGAGAAACAGATTAATTCTGTAGTGAAGAGTTGCTTTTTCCAGCTTTGTCTATTAGGTAAGATCAAGCCTTTTATCTTTTCAAGCCTTTTATCTTTTCTTGCCTTGATTACTGCAACTCGCTGTATTCTGGGATTAACAAATCCCTGATACGCAGGTTACAGTTGGTCCAGAATGCTGCCGCTCGCTTTCTGGTTGGGGCAAGAAAGTATGACTCTGTTTCTCCAATATTAGCTTCTTTGCACTGGCTGCCTGTCAGTTTTCAAATTGATTTTAAAATTTTGTTGCTAGTTTTAAAATCTTTACCTGGGCTTGCTCCTGCCTATTTATCTCAATTGTGTGTTTTACACCAGCCATCTAGAGTGCTTCAATCTTCTGGTCAGTTGTCTCTTTCTGTCCCTTGTGCCAAGTGTAAAAACTAAGGGGGACAGACAGGGCTTTGGCACCCTCGCCGGTGGAACTCTTTACCTAGTCACATAAAGGAGTTGTCGACAATTTAAAACGAGATTAAGACTCCTTTCTGTTCACTTGCTTTCCGTGACCTTCAGTAATACTGATGGTTTCCTCATTGTGATTATGTAATCTGGCTTCTATTTATTATTCATTTTATTTATGTTATATATTTATCAACCTCTCAGGGTTGGTTGCGAGATCCTGCCCCAAGTGGAGGAGTTCAAGTATCTCGGGGTCTTGTTCACGAGTGTGGGATAAATGGAGCGTGAGATCGACAGGCGGATCGGTGCGGCGTCCGCAGTAATGTGGGCTCTGCATCGGTCTGTCGTGGTGAAAAAGGAGCTGAGCTGCAAGGCGAAGCTCTCAATTTACCAGTCGATCTATGTTCCTACCCTCACCTATGGTCATGAGTTATGGGTAGTGACCGAAAGAACGAGATCGAAAATACAAGCGACTGAAATGAGTTTTCTCCGCAGGGTGTCTGGGCTCTCCCTTAAAGATAGGGTGAGAAGCTCAGTCATCCGGGAGGGGCTCAGAGTAGAGTCGCTGCTACTCCGCATCGAGAGGAGTCAGATGAGGTGGCTCGGGCTTCTGATTAGGATGCCTCCTGGATACCTCCAGGAGGCCCAGGGGAAGACCCAGGACACGCTGGAGGGACTATGTCTCTCGGCTGGCGTGGAAACGCCTTGGGATTCTCCCGGAAGAGCTAGAAGAAGTGGCCGGAGAGAGGGAAGTGTGGAATAATAAATAATAGTTGATCAAAGAATCTTAGACTGAGGACCTTTTGACCTATTTTTGCACTTAAACAAATCTAAAATGCCTTGATGATTGCTATCTGTGTGCATCTGGGTGGATGGAAAATATATTATTATTACGCAAGCCAGCTGATGCTAAGAAAATGTATATGTATATATATTTGCAAGTATAAGAGTTCTTTGTGTTAACCATATGAATGCATTAAGATTGTTAAAAGAGGGAAACCATTACCTGTATAATCATTTATCTATAAGTATATTACTAGATTGTATTAATAGGCTATGGATTAATTGATTATTAATAAGACTTACATATAAAAATTAAGTGTGTACGCAAAGCTGAAAGAACAAACTTGCAACATTTCTGCCAAACTGCTGACTCTTAGTCTGTACTCAGGAAAGCTGCTAATCTTTTTTAAAGTTCAAATGTCTGTGATTTTTGTTTAATCAACAGTAATAGGTTCTTTCACTTCTTCTTCAGTTGTTTTGAACAAATGTGTTGTAATATTACTAAATTCCCCCAAAGAATTGTGTAACCTTACCTCATGATAAAGCTGTCACTGAAAGATGTAAGACTCTTTATAAAAAGGAAATCACCCCCCCAAAAAGGGGGCTATTGTGGGTAAACTGTCAGTGACACAAAGCTGACAGGGGCTGCAGTAATCTC
The DNA here is from genome assembly GCF_900747795.2 of Erpetoichthys calabaricus. Taxonomy (NCBI): domain Eukaryota; kingdom Metazoa; phylum Chordata; class Cladistia; order Polypteriformes; family Polypteridae; genus Erpetoichthys; species Erpetoichthys calabaricus. The sequence goes on from NC_041399.2 coordinate 3,904,861, forward strand.
TCTCTGCTCACTAAGAATAAAGAAATTGTTTTCTTACTCTATATCTGCTGTCTGCCTGCTGTTTGCCTCGAACCTTCGTCCACAGAAGTCTGGGCATCTCTGCTCAAGCTGCTGCCCCCGGACCTCGGATAAGCGGAAGAGAATGGATGGATGGATTTTATTTATGTTCATTTATTTTATTTCTATTTATGTTATTTATATTAATTGTACATTTTCTTTTATTCTTTAATTGTAAAGCACTTTGGCCACAGCATTCCTATGTTGTTTTAAATGTGCTATATAAATAAAGTTGACATTGACATTGACATGTTCCTCTTGTGAAAAAGACACACAAAGAAATGTTTGGGGCAGCCACCCGTATACTTGAAGCCTGACTGTTGAGTCCAAAACAGAACTGAAGTTAAAGAGGAAGCTGTCTTGTATTTAAGGCAGGCAGGTTGAAGTGATGTCACTGGGGCCAGAACTGGATGTGACGTCTTCAGGGCCTGAATCGGAAGTGACATCCTCGGGGAGGTGGGTAGGAACCGGAAGTGATGTCATCGGGCTGGAATCAGGCAGAATTTCCTGTGTCCGGTCTACAGAGATAAAAGAGGAAGGTGTAGTGCACCCCGCCACCCCCTGGGCCTGGCATGGAGTTACCTTCTTTTGGTCCATTTAGCTGCTTCCCATGTGCCAGTGTGTGACATTGTATAGCTCTACACTCAGAAGCTTGTGTCATTGCAACCTCAGAGCCAGAAAACGATGTTGTGAAACTTAACCGGTGTGTTTTTGTAGCAGGTGTATTTGATTTAAACCTGTTCTCATCTCTTATCTCTTATCAGCACACACTAAAATGACACAGCGGTGGTCCTAAGACTCTGCACTGACAATCCCTCAGAGAGACCTTTCTCTTATAATAATTCTCAAAATTTGTAGGCTTTTCTTATCTGAACACAAAAACAAATACAGTAGACTCTCCATTAACCGAAACTTAGGCAACCAGCAAAAAAAATCAAAGAAATAATTCTCAAAATAAAATACATTTTGTGGAATTGTAAGTTTAAACTAGGTGCGACATGCACGCGCTCTCCATCTGTAGGGCCATACCTGGTGCACCACGTGCTTGTCTACCTCTCCTGTGTGTGAAAATATACGATCTGGCCTCGTCTACCCTTTCTTTGAATATAATACGGTCAGTTGATATTTTTTGATTTCAAATTTTGAGAGTCGGCATTCATTTTCAAGTGGCTGGCTTACTCTATTCGAGAATTGCCACGACATTCGTAAGCGAGACTTGTCAGGAGAGCAGAAATCGGTGGAGTTTGAAGCTGCAGCTAAATTTCGTAATGTGTTTAGCGAATTAGTTGAAGAAAATGGCTTGACTGCAAAGCAGATTTATAATACAGATGATACTTGGTTAATGTAGAAGTGTTTGCCTGGTTGTACTTTGGTTGGTTTTAACGAAAAGATAGCTCACGTGTTCAAGCTAAACAACAAGCGTATTACTGCACTCATATGTGCAAATGCATCAGGAACTCATAAGGTAAAGTTATGCGTGATCGGAAAATTTGCCAAACTGAGATGCCTTAAAGGCATAACTAACCTCCCTGTGGAATATCATTGTCACACACATGCGCATGGGCGGCAGCGAAAGGGCCCGAATGAGAGTAGTCCTACGCCAGACTCATTTTTTCACGGTCTTGCAAACTATTCACTGGAAATTCTGCCTGGCCCTGAAGACGTCACTTCCAGATCCGGCCACTCTGATGAAGTCACTTCCGGTCCCAAACCTATGGTCCCAGTTCCAGTCCTTTTGATGATGTCACGTCCGGGTTTGAGCCAATGGAGGAAGATCCTTCCAGTTCCGGCCCCTTTGACATCATATCCTGTATGGACCTTTAAAACCGCCAGTTGAACAGTTCTGTATTAGACTCTGACTTGTGCACATCTGTGCAGTCTATTTTTCTAAAAACCCAATTGCAGCCAGGGATAATACACGGGTGGCTGCCCCAAACCTTTTTTATTACTTTTCAGTCTAATTCTTGTCACATCAATCACAGAGGAACAGTTGGATGGAGGCTGAAATTTGGACAAAGCAGGTCCACCTTTCGTTTCTTCCCCGTGTCAAAGAAAATTTAAGAAAGAGAAGGAATATCAGAGGATAGTAAATTGCTCCTGGATAAGTGTCGCGCACATCCTCACGCAGCTACTGGCAACCTCACGACATGAACGCATTCAGCACTACGATCAGCTGGAGACGGACAGCTGATGCTGCTTCATCACTTTTGTTGATCACGGTGATCACTTGTATCAAAATCTTTGTGTGATAAGTCAGAGTCTGCTTCGGCAATAATAAACAAAACATTGTCCACAGAGTATTTTGCTTTGCGCTTTCTCTCACCAGATCCACCTTTAGTTCCAGCAGCCAGTAGCTGCTCTGCTGCGCATTCCTGCCAACTGCCGGAAACAATATTCAGCCCTCAAAGAGTTAATTTGCTTTTAATTACTAGAAACTACGCTATTATGCCTCTCTTTAATAGTAACTCTCAGGCAACCAGAAACTACACTTATCAGGCATCTACTAATCCCTGTGAGAGTCGACTGTATAAAGAAGGATCGTTTTGCTTATTACATACAGCGGGGAAAATAAGTATTGAACGCGTCAACGTTTATCTCAGTAAGTATAATTCTAATGGGGCTATTGACATGAAATTTACACCAGATGTCGGTAACAACCTAAGTAATCCACACATACAACAAAATCAAAATAAATAAGTCCATAAATTAAGTTATGTGTAATAAATTGGAATGGCACAGGGAATAAGTATTGAGCACATGAAGAAAAGGAGGTGCAAAAGGCCAGGAAAGCCAAGAAAGCAGCTGACATCTGTCCATCCTGATAGCCCCCTATCAATGCAGATGAATATCAGCTGCTTTAGTCCTAATTGATGGTTTCTCATTCCCAAGGTGTCCCACAAGAAGCATCTCATGATGGGTGAAAGCAAAGAGCTCTCTTGAGACCTTCACAACCTTATTTTTAATGGCATATCTAAACTTGTGAATGTTCCAGTGAGCACCATTGGGGCCATAATCTGCAAGTGGAAAGAACATCATGTTACTGGTGCTCCTCACAAGATTTCTGTCCAAAGAATAATCAGAAGAGTCGTCCAAGAGCCAAGAACCACTCGCCGAGAGCTTCAGAAAGACCTGGAATTAGCAGGTCGAATAAGTAATGCAGTCAAGCGCCATGGCCTCTATGAACGCTCACCTCGCTGAAGAAAAAGCACGTTGAAGCTCGTTGACAGTTTGCTACACAACATTTGGAGAAGCCAATGAAATACTGGGAGAGTAGAATCTGGTCCGAGGAGCCCAAAACTGAACTCTTTGGATGTCATTGCACACACCATGGTTGGAGGAGAAATGGCAGTGCACATCATCACCCCAAAAACACCACAGCAACAGTGAAGTTTGGAGGTGGGAACATCGTGGTGTGGGGCTGGCAGACTTCATAGAATTGAAGGAAGGATGAATGGAGAAATGTAGCGGGACATTCTTGATAAGAATCTGCTACCATCTACCAGGATGCTGAAGATGAAACGAGGGGGGACATTTCAGCAAAACAAGGATCCCAAATACACAGCCAAGGAAACTCTGTTGGTTTCAGAGAAAGAAAATCAAGAAGCTGCTAGAATGGCCCAGTCAATCAGCTGACTTGAATCACATTGAAAATCGATGGAAAGAACTGAAGATCAGAGTTCAGAAATTCAAGATCGGAAGACAGTTTGTGTGGAAGAATGGGCCAAAATCACACTGAAGCCATGCATGCATCTTGTTTCTCCATGCAGGAGACGTCTTGAAGACTTTTCTACTAAGGATGAAATAATGTCTCATTTGTCTCATTCCCTGCGTCATTCCACTTTATTACACATGCTGTAACTTAATTTATGGACTTATTTGTTTGTATGTGAATATTAGAACATTAGAACACTCTAGATGAGAACAGGCCATTCAGCCCAACAAAGCTTGCCAGTCCTATGCACTTATTTCATCCAAAAAAACATCAAGTCGAGTTTTGAAAGTCCCCAACGTCTTACTGTCTACCACACTACTTGTTGGCTTATTCCAAGTGTCTATCGTTCTTTGTGTAAAGAAAAACTTCCTAATGTTTGTGTGAAATTTCTCCTTCACAAGTTTCCATCTGTGCCCCCGTGTTCTTGATGAACTCATTTTAAAGTCACAGTCTCAATCCACTGCACTAATTCACTTCATCATTTTAAACACTTCAGTCAGGTCTCCTCTTAATATTCTTTTGCTTAAACTGCAAAGCTCATCTCATTTAATTTTTCCTCATAACTCATCCCCTGTAGGCCCCTGTAATCAGCCCAGTCGCTCTTCTCTGGACCTTTTCTTGTGCTGCTATGTCCTTTTTGTAGCCTGGAGACCAAAACTGCACCCAGGACTCCAGATGAGGCCTCACCAGTGTGTTATAAAGGTTGAGCAGAACCTCCTGTGACTTGTACTCCACACATCAAGGCGCTATATAACCTGACATTCTGTTAGCCTTCATAATGGCTTCTGAACACTGTTGGGAAGTCAATAGCTTAGAGTCCTCTATGACTCCTAAATCCTTCTCATAAGGTGGATTCTCGATTTCCAACCCTCCCCTTGTGTATTCAAACCTAACATTTTTACTTCATATGTGTAATTCTTTACATTTACTGACTTCAAATTTCATCTGCCATAAGTCTGCCCAAGCCTGTCTGCTGTACAAGTTCTTCTGTAATGAAATAACGGATTCCAAATTCTCTGCTAATCCACCTATCTTGGTATCATCTGCAAACTTAACCAACTTGTTCCTTATATTCCTATCTAAATCATTTATAGATATTAAAAATAGCAGCGGCCCCTGCACTGCCCCCTGCTGGTCACCACTCTTAACATCGGCCAATTCTGATGAGGTTCCTCGCACCATCACCCTCTGCTTCCTGTGTCTGCTCCCATCTACACACCACACCCTTATCTCCCACTTCTTTTAGTTTGATGCCCACCCTCTCACGTGGCACCTCATCAAATGCTTTCTGAAAGTCCGCATCAATAATATTATCTGCTCCACTCTGATTGCATGCTTTTGTTGCCTCCTCATAGAATTACAGCATGTTAGTTCACACAACCTCCCTCTTCTGACCACATGCTGACTGTCCTGTCCTTGCCAGGTGTTGCTCAATCTTATTCTTAATAATTCCTTCCATTCATTTTCCTGTGATGCCCATTAAGCTTACTGGACTGTAGTTGCTTGGATTTGCCCGGTCACCCTTTGTATATAATGGGATGATATTTGACATTTTCCAGTCCTTCAGAATCTCTCCAGTGTGCAGTGACTTCCTACAAATATGCGTCAAGGGTTTATATATTTACTCACTAGCCTCCATAAGAACTCAAGGAGAAATATATGTGTAGATTACTTGGGTTGTTACCGACATCTGCTGTAAATTTCAAGTCAGTAGCCCCATTAGAATTATATGTACTGAGATAAACATTGACGTGTTCAAGACTTACAGAGCATCCAGAAAGTATTCACAGCGCATCACTGTTTCCACATTTTGTTATGTCACAGCCTTATTCCAAAATGGATTAAATTCATTTTTTTCCTCAGAATTCTACACACAACACCCCATAATGACAACGTGAAAAAAGTTTACTTGAGGTTTTTGCAAGTTTATTAAAAATAAAAAAAACGGAGAAATCCCATGTCCATAAGTATTCACAGCCTTTGCTCAATACTTTGTCGATGCCCCTTTGGCAGCAATTCCAGCCTCAAGTCTTGTTGAATATGATGCCACAAGCTTGGCACACCTATCCTTGGCCAGTTTGGCCCATTCCTCTTTGCAGCACCTCTCAAGCTCCATCAGGTTGGATCGGTGCACAGCCATTTTAAGATCTCTCCAGAGATGTTCAATCGGATTCAAGTCTGGGCTCTGGCTGGGCCACTCAAGGACATTCACAGAGTTGTCCTGAAGCCACTCCTTTGATATCTTGGCTGTGTGCTTAGGGTCGTTGTCCTGCTGAAAGATGAACCGTCGCCCCAGTCTGAGGTCAAGAGCGCTCTGGAGCAGGTTTTCATCCAGGATGTCTCTGTACATTGCTGCAGTCATCTTTCCCTTTATCTTGACTAGTCTCCCAGTTCCCCACAGCATGATGCTGCCACCACCATGCTTCACTGTAGGGATGGTATTGGCCTGGTGATGAGCGGTGCCTGGTTTCCTCCAAACATGACGCCTGGCATTCACACCAAAGAGTTCAATCTTTGTCTCATCAGACCAGAGAATTATCTTTCTCATGGTCCGAGAGTCCTTCAGGTGCCTTTTGGCAAACTCCAGGCGGGCTGCCATGTGCCTTTTACTAAGGAGTGGCTTCCGTCTGGCCACTCTACCATACAGGCCTGATTGGTGGATTGCTGCAGAGATGGTTGTCCTTCTGGAAGGTTCTCCTCTCTCCACAGAGGACCTCTGGAGCTCTGACAGAGTGACCATCGGGTTCTTGGTCACCTCACTGACTAAGGCCCTTCTCCCCCGATCGCTCAGTTTAGATGGCCGGCCAGCTCTAGGAAGAGTCCTGGTGGTTTCGAACTTCTTCCACTTATGGATGATGGAGGCCACTGTGCTCATTGGGACCTTCAGAGCAGCAGAAATTGTTCTGTAACCTTCCGCAGATTTGGGCCTGGAGACAATCCTGTCTCGGAGGTCTACAGACAATTCCTTTGACTTCATGCTTGGTTTGTGCTCTGACATGAACTGTGGGACCTTCTATAGACAGGTGTGTGCCTTTCCAAATCATGTCCAGTCAACTGAATTTACCACAGGTGGACTCCAATGAAGCTGCAGAAACATCTCAAGGATGATCAGGGGAAACAGGAGGCACCTGAGCTCAATTTGGAGCTTCATGGCAACGGCTGTGAATACTTATGTACATGTGCTTTGTCAATTTATTTATTTTTAATAAATTTGCAAAAACCTCAAGTAAACTTTTTTCACGTTGTCATTATGGGGTGTTGTGTGTAGAATTCTGAGGAAAAAATTAATTTAATCCATTTTGGAATAAGGCTGTAACATAACAAAATGTGGACAAAGTGATGCGCTGTGAAAATTTTCCGGATGCACTGTATATTCCCTACTGTAACTGGATGCTTTAACATAGCAAAGGAATGAAGTGTCTTCAGTCACACTTTTAAATATTTCTGCATCTTCATGAAAACGTTTTCTCCTTCCTGCTCCACTTTCTTAGCGTATTTCAAATGCAGCCTCAGAGACTAAGTGCCATTCCCGTAGTGTATGTTTTAGAATATAAAGTCAGAGGCTAAGCAGATAATTTAGCACGTGCGTTACACTGAAATGAAAACCTCACTATTAAAGTATACTCATCATATAGAGATATTCAGACTGTGAACCTCAGAGGATGAGTGCCATGACAGACAGCAACACCCAAAAGCCAAAGATATTAGGCCACCAACATTGAACTGAGTTCACGGTGGCATCCTCACCAACCTCCACCACTCCAAGGCAACCTGAGCTCCCACTCTATAGGCCGGCCTTGGCCTCAAAAGTTTAACCATTAAACCACCGCTATAGTCAGTTCCAGGTGCAATTTGCCAGCACACAGAAGCTGATCAGTCCGTGCTGTCCATTCGTTGAGCAGCCAGCTCATGACCACTGGCACCCTCTAGTGAATCAGCATCAGTGACCCTACGCTAGACTAGCCTGAGAGTATCAGCGTTGGCCTCTGTGTGTTTGCGTGCAGCCAGTTCAAGCACTGTTGGCGCAGTCGGTGTTTTTCTGAATTTCATCAATGGTGCCAGTTGCACCTGATACATATTATAATAGATTGTTGCAGTAGTTTTTTGATAGTTTTTACAGTTCGTTGACAGTGTGTAAAATGATCAGTATTGCAGTAATTGTGAGGCTCCAGATAAAATATGTCTCCTATTAAAATTTGACTTTTTCTTGGTGAATTTGTGTCACATGCGCTAATAGGGGGCAGCCAACGGGCCCGACAGAGCATAGAAGTGTGCAAGAGGGGACTACTGAACAGCTTGCTAACGCCTTTCTCTCTTTTTCAGCAGGAAAAGCGAAGAAACGAAACCCGACAGAATGTAAACAGACGACTCACCAATAACGCACTTCCGCATCTGTCTACAGTCCCCCCGTGATGACTTCATGTCCGGTTCTCCCGTCTGGCTCCCCATGCTGACGTCACCTTTATCACCCCGCTCCTCCGTCACCCTAATTTCCTTCATGATTGTACTGTTCCACCCCATAAAAACTCCCTCTGGAATCTGTCTCACTGTGTGCACGTGTACTTTGTATGCCTACGACCGGTACCTGAGCGCTACTGCTTGGCCTGAGCTGTACACACTTGTTTTGTCTTGGCAGAGTAATGTATTGCTCTACTTTCCCCTTTTGTATTATTAATATGTAGCCTCTGTCAGAAGGCCTCAAATCTCAGACTTTTTTTTTTTTGGCGTAGTCGGCAGGATTGGGCTTGTGAGTAACACACTTGGACGTACTAGGCTTTTTTTTTTTTAAATCATTTTTATTTAGTTATTGATTTTGTTGGGGTAACACAGTGCACAAACTGGACTCTGCACCACTAGTAGTAGTAGTAGTAGTAGTAGTAGAGCTTTATTGTCATCCTAACAATATACTTACAGTACACAGTGGGACAAAATATCGTCCTCCAGAGTCAAAAGGTGCAGTACACAAGATATATATATAACTAAAAAACATATACAGTATTAAGTAGTATTTTGTAATCCAGAGAGTGTGTGGAGTAAAGAGTCCAGTGTGGAGGAGGGCAGCATGGTGTTCAGGAGCCGGACTGCTTGGGGAAAGAAACTATTGTACAATCTCGCAGACCTGCTCCTGATGCTGCAGAGTCATCTTCCAGATGGAAGAGGAGTAAACAATTGGTGGGAGGGGTGGTGGGGGTCAGCCATGATACTAGTGGCTTTATGAAGGCAGCGTGAGGTGTAGATCTCCTGCAGACTGGGTAGAGAGCTGCCAATGATGCACTCAGCAGTCCGCACAATCCTCTGAAGGGCTTTGCGGTCGGAGGCATGGCAGTTTCCATACCAGACTGTAATACAGCTGGTCAGGACACTCTCTATGGTGCCTCTGTAGAAGGTGGTAAGTATGGGTTTGGGGAGGTGCACCTTCTTCAGTCGTCGCAGGAAGTAAAGACGCTGCTGGGCTCTTTATGTAAGATAGTTGGTGTTTTTGGTCCAGGACCGGTCCTCTGTGATATGAACACCTAGGAACTTGGTGCTCTTCACTCTCTCTACTGTGACGCCATCAATGTTGAGTGGGAGATGGACAGCCTTTGTCTTCCTGAAGTCAACAATCAACTCTTTTGTCTTTTCAACATTAAGAGACAGATTATTGTCTTTACACCAAAGTGCCAACCGTTCCACCTCTTCTCTGTACGCCGCATCATCGTCGTTCTCGATGAGTCCCACTACTGTAGTGTCATCGGCAAACTTGATAATGTGGTTTGTGTCAGAGTTGGAGGTGCAATCATGGGTCAACAGCGTGAAGAGTAGCGGGCTCAACACACAACCCTGGGGGCACCTGTGCTCAGTGTGATGGTGTTAGATCTTTTATTCCCAATCTGTACTGTTTGAGGTCTTTCAGTGAGAAAGTCCAGAATCCAGTTGCAGGTGGAGGTGTTGAGTCCGAGCAGATCCAGCTTACTGATCAACTGCCTGGGAATGATAGTATTGAATGCTGAGCTGAAATCAATGAACAGCATTCTTACATGTGCATTGCGGTGATCCAGATGTGACAGGATCAGGTGGAATACCATTGAAATTGCATCGTCAGTTGATCGATTTGATTGATATGCAAACTGTAGAGGGTCCAGTTTGGGGGGCAGCTGATTCTTTATGTGACTCAAAACTAACCGCTCAAAGCACTTCATAATGATTGGAGTGAGTGCCACTGGGCGGTAGTCATTGAGTTCTGAGGCTGTAGCTGTCTTTGGGACAGGTCTGATGGTGGTGTTTTTAAAACATTGTGGCACAACAGCTTGGCTCAGGGAGATGTTGAAGATGTCCACTAAAGGTTGTGTCCTCCAATTCTTGTTTTTAACAGACTTTCAGAGTGTAAAAAAAAAAAAAAGGAATTTCGTACTGATATTGTTAGATTTTTTTGTCATATTCGTCTATTTTTTTAATTTACTTTCTTGTCTTGTGTAATAGAAGTTACGGTTGCTTTTCCTGAAATTACTGTTGTGTCTTTCATTGTGTGTTTACTCACCGCCCAATTTAAAGAACTCTGTGTGCTATTTTCTGGGTGGTGTAGTCGGATATTTTAATGGTGTCTAAGTTAGAATACCTGTAAGTGTATATAACTTCTCCCCACCTTTCCTTCTACATCTATAACTTCAGGCAATGTCCTCACAAGTGGCGCAGTGGTAGCGCTGCTGCTTTGCAGTAAGGAGACTGTGGAAGATTTTGGGTTCGCTTCCTGGTTCCTCCCTGTGTCGATAGTGCTTTGAGTACTGAGAAAAGCGCTATATAAATGTAATGAATTATTATTATTATTATTATTATTAATTAGATGTAGTAAAAGACAAGCAGGAGTTACACATAAAATGATGTATTATTGATAATATTCATAAATAATAATAATATGCAAAGTACATTTGAACACTGGCAACTATACAACCTGATTAAATAGTGATGTGTAGTTTCAGGCAGCACACAGACTTGTTAGTTACTTAAAAATGTCTCGAGTTCATTTGTGGTCAGCTTTCAGCCACATGCCGGTCTCAATATGGCTGCCGAGCTGTGCTCTCCATTGTGTTGTCCTTGTCAGTTCATGGTGTGTATAAGCTGCTCCTTCATCAGATGTTAGTTAGAGAGAGAGTTTGAGGTTAAGCAAGTAAATTTATAGATGTTCTGTCCAATCCCCAGAGCCACTAGGTCATCAGCTTTTGATACAAGCCAATTCCCAACAGCCATACTTCAGACCAATGGGGGAATAGAAAATCTTAACACCTGCCATCCCCCCAAAACCATTTGTTGAGGTAAAGCTTGGCAGTTAGACAACCTGGCTTTGTGTTGGGGATAAGAGAGACTCTAGCAGAGAAACATCTGTTTTAAGCACTTCCCCCAACTCTGTCATCCTAAAGGGGGGGTAAACATGAATGCTTCTCACTAATGTAACACTAATATTACATTGCTTTGCCTAACATACAAATCAAGATATACAAAATATTTATCAAGTTATATGCAAAATCTTACAGCACAACAACACTATACGAGGACGTTTTATCCCAACCTTTAATCGTGTTCTCTGTGTCTTCTTCTACTTCACAATTGTGACATTTCCTTAAAAAGTGCAGCAAAAAAGTATTTCGTGTCTGGGGGTGCATTAACCCCCCCCCCCCCCCCAAATATATTATGACATAAGAGTTAAAATCATCAAAATAGTTGCAAAATAACAGTGAAATCGGCTTTACAAGAGAGAAAACCATAAAACTTTGGCTTGCAGAAACAAGTCCCACGACAAATTTTTATCAGTAAAGGATTTATTCAGAAGAATGTAGACAACTAACATAAAAGGAAGAAAGGAGGCCAAAGGAGTCACCAACAATCAATCCAAGGAACACAAATCCCACTATAAAATCTACAAGAACAGTCCTAAAAAGTAGAACGATGTTAACAAATACAACACGGACAGAACCACCAAACTCCACCAGAGATACATTTGAATGAACCTTACCGGACTTCAACTCCCAGCCTGCCTTTGTATAGCTGGGGGCGGTCCCTAAACTTTGATAGACAGGTGGCCCCACCTCTTGGGGAATCCACCTGCGAAATACCAGGAACATCAGAGAACACAACTGCACACAGCTAAGTTAAAAACATAATTGGACAATTGGCCCACCATAACCTGTCCAAGGAGGAGGAGGAGTAAAAGCTTTAGATTCGTCAAAGGTTTTTTCGACTGATCTCGAAGTTTTAGGGTCTGTGATACTGGAAACATTGATATCTCGATGATGGGTGTGTGTGTGTCTATGTGTCACAGTTTCTTAAGGATATTCCAGAGCTAAAACGGCTGGATGGAAAAAACCCAAACTCGAAACGTAAGCCTGTTATGAGATGACGATGTGCTGATTCTTTTTTGAGCCAAAGAAGAGAAAGAGCCACTCCAAAGGAACTCTCAAGTACCGGAATTCTGCAATTAATGATGAATTCTTCTCATCCATTGCTATCGTAATTTATGATCATAAAGATCAGCATCAGAGTGGTGAATAATGACTGAAATGTTAGAGAAGAGTTTGAGTAACTTGTAAATTTTTTTGTAAATTTTTTTTTTTTGATTTATTTCATTAATCTCCAAGGGGAAATTATCTTGCATGGCCTTTAGGGGTCAGAGCTTAGGATCACCCTGGAACAATTTTCAGATTAAGAGACTTGCTAAAGGGCGCAATAGAATAAAATAATAGGATCCCTTAAGGCAGTAACTGGATTTGAACCTTAGCCACAGAGCCTCCAAATAATTAACAATAATAATGTAAATAATCAGATCAAAAATGGACAAAAAATGAGATTTAAACAGAAGTCGGGGTGAGACCCTGACTTAAACACAACACGGAAAAGGGCTACACCTTCACAGCAATACCTGTAATGGCACATGTCCTGTCTGTAAAGTGGCAGATAAACAATGAGCAAATCCTGGAGATATGCGTAAAAAACAAAACAACAACAAAAAAAGGTACAAAATAAATCAAAACCGAAGCCGATGCTTGGCGTCGAGAGAACAAGAGGGTCAAAAATGAAAGTACACGCGAGAAAAGAGTTCTTTACAGTTTTGGTATCTGCAGATCAGATAAGGATTTGAACTCAAGGCCGTCCTTTTATCCCGTTGTGTCGATTACACGTGGGTCACGACCTCAGAGGCCACACCCCTAGCAATGCCAGATGTGGACCTAATACTGGAATTAAGCATTGACAGCTGTAAGAAGAACGACCATAAGACATTACGAAGGGTTGGGGCAACCACCCGTATAATTTTTCCCGTCTGCAAAACTGATGCCAAAGCACAGACATGTTCAAAACAGAACTGATTCAGTCTACACAAGATGTCAGCTTTAAAGGCCCATAGAGGAAGTGATGTCATAAGAACCGGAAGTGATGTCGTTGGCTGCCCCAGAGCCGGGCGGGGTTTCCCTAGAATGGTCTGCAAAAGATCGAGAGGAAGAATTAGTGCACCTCGCCACCCCCTGGTCCGGTGTGGAATCACATGAACTCAAGCCCTTTAGTTGTCTCCTAAACACGCGTGTGTGACACAGTATTTGAGGGCCCCAAATCAAACCAAATCATGATGGGTAACAGGTTAAGAATTAGTACAGTAGCTGACAACTTATGAAGAGTTAAGTGTGCAGATGATACCACGATAGGTGGATTAGCAGATAATTTGGAATCCGTTATATCATCGCAGAAGGACTTGGACAGCAGACAGGCTTGGGCAGATTTGTGGATGATGACATTAAATATCAGTAAGTGTAAAGCATTACATGTAGGAAGTAAAAATGGGAGGTCTGAAAATTGAAAACACACCTCATGACAAGGACTGAGGAGTCATAGTGGACTCTAAGCTATCGACTTCCAGACAGTGTTCAGAAGCCATTAAGAAGACTAACAGAATGTCAGGTTATATAGCGCCTTGATGTGTGGAGTACAAGTCACAGGAGGGTCTGCTCAACCTTTATAATACACTGGTGAGGCCTCATCTGGAGTCCTGGGTGCAGTTTTGGTCTTCAGGCTACAAAAAGGACATAGCAGCACTAGAGAAGGTCCAGAGAAGAGCAACTAGGCTGATTACGGGGGGCTACAGGGGATGAGCTATAAAGAAAGATTACAAGAGCTGAGCCTTCACAGTGATGAAGAGGAGACCTGATTGAAGTGTTTAAAATGATGAAGGGAATTATTACAGTGGATTGAGACTGTTATTTTAAAATGAGTTCATCAAGAACACGGGGACACCATTGGAAACTTGTGAAGGGTAAATTTCACACAAATGTTAGGAAGTTTTTCTTTACACAAAGAACGATAGACACTTGGAATAAGCGACCAAGTCATGTGGTGGACAGTAAGACGTTGGGGACTTTCAAAACTCGACTTGATGTTTTTTTAGGACAGGACTGGCGAGCTTTGTTGGGCCGAATGGCCTGTTCTCGTCCAGATTGTTCTAATATTCTAATGTTTTAATAATCTAAGAGTAAGCACAAAATTACAAACAGTATCATTGAATAAAACAGTTATAAAGGCAACAAAATGAAGACGTGCATTCTGGAACGCCCATTTACTCATCTTTCTTTTTACAAAGGGAGAAACCCCAAAATAAACTTTAAGTCAAAGATATTCAAATTGTGAGATTCGAGACAAAGTCAGAGACTGATTTGTTAGCAAGAATATTTTAAGAGTAACCGGGAAACAAATTGTTCTCAAAACTGAGGGAAAAGTCAAAAAGCACATCATTACCAAAGCTGAATGGTAAGTTAAAAATTAAACCAAAAGAGAAGAAAGAAATGTGATTGTTAAATTGTTTTAAGGAATGAAAGCACAACCAACCCACCAAACTCCACCCGGGCACATGCCACTTATGAGATCTTGAAGTGAAAGGTCTTAGCCAGGTACTGAGTAACCGCAGAGCAGCAGGCATTAGGTAACAGTGCCAGCCTCATTGTTAGAGAGGACATCTTTTTCATATAGTGCCTTCAAGAAGGAGTCTTGTCTTCTCTAAAGGATTCATTATAACAGATTCAGAATTAACAGCCTTAACCTGCCCATGAAGATGTCCCTCCATGTCACAGACATTCTTAATTTAATTCTAATGATCTTTGGAGACATAAAAGTGGTGGCACTAAAGGGAGTGGCATCCCAAAAGTATGATTGACCCCGCGCACATTATAATCTTGACACTAGAAACTACAGGAAAAGCAACCAATGACTTGGTGAAATTTTTTTTATATAGCAATTTTTTTTTTTAATATGCAAGATGGCGCCGACTGTTGAGGCACGCCGTCAGCCGCTCTGGCTTTTGTGTTTCTCGTTACTCCTGCTTTTTTCTCGGCTTACTTGCTCCTGTGATGCTCTTCCTGACTCGATCATTCGTTATGATCGCTTCACCCTTCTGGCTCTTCGAACGAGTGCGGGAGTTTCTCGACATTTGACTCCGGAGTTCAGTCAAACCTTTGGCCGACTGTTTGAGGAAGTCCCGGCCTTCCTCATCACTGTCCACGGCTTGGCCGGTCGCAGATGGAAATGCCGCCGCCATGGGAAGCGTGGAGGCACCAGGGCTCGGCTCCAAGCCTCCCGGATCCTCTCTAGGAACAACTCTCCTGGCTCCCAACATGAGTCAATGCTCCCAGAATGCCTCTTGCCCTCGGATGCTCCGGTACACCTCCCTGCCTCGCTCCGTCACCGCCGCCGGGGGGTGAACTTTAACAACCTACGCCACATCACGACAATGTCAGCCGCCACGGCTGGTGCGTCTTTGTTAACGTCGTCCCAGCCAGTTCGTTTTGCGCTGATAAATGCCAGATCGGTCGTGAACAAAACTTTCATCCGTAAAGACTTTTTTCTTTCCAATGGCCTGGATTTTTTATGTACTGTTGAAACCTGGATTTTACCGGGCGAGACGCTCTCACTCACTGAAGTTTTGCCCCCGGGATGTTCCTTTATCAACACGCCGAGAGCGCTGCGCCGCGGCGGGGGCTTATTGACCTTATTTAAATCTGATTTTATCTGCAAACGCCCTTCCCTTCCGCTTTCATTTTCCCCTTTAACTTTTGAGCTCAGTATGTTTGAACTTGTCTGTTCTCCACCGCTGCTGTGCACACTCATCTATCGCCCCCCCAAAATATAATAAGGACTTTTTAGACGAATTTGCAGCTTTTTTGGCTGATATTACCTGCAGATATGATCGCTTCCTTTGTTTGGGTGATTTTAATATCCATGTTTGCTGTCCCGTTAAACCTCTAGCAAAAGACTTTCTGGACATTATTGACTCCTTTGGTCTTTCTCAACTAGTCAATGGACCAACACATGGACAGGCTCACACACTGGACCTGGCTCTTTCTCGCGGTCTCAGAATCAGTGACTTGGACATTCTGCCTCCCAATTTTTCTGATCACTCGCCTGTTCTGTTTAATTTGGATATGGTCTCTGCTGAGCATAGTAAATCCACCACTACCCGTCCCTTCCGTGTCATTTCCCCTTCTGCTGCTGAAGATTTTGCAGCTGCTTTCTCATCAATCTCCACATCATGTGAATCCATGGATGCTGATGTTTTATTGCAAACCTTCTATACTTCCTGCTGTTCTGTGATGGATGTTGTAGCCCCACTCAAACGGAGACAATCCAAAGTCAAGCATGACCCATGGCTAAATGAACAAACTCGCTCCATCAGGCAAAACTGTAGGCGGCTAGAACGTAAATGGAGGAAAGATGGTCTCACTGTTACCTTTGACTGCATGAGAGACATGTGGTCTCAATACCAGAGAGCAGTCAGAGGTGCAAGGAACCGTTTTTTTACTGACATCATCTCAAAAAATTCTGGCAATCAACGTGTCCTATACAAAACACTGAATGCTGTCCTCTCTCCAGCTGCAACTGTTTTCTCTTCTCCCTCCAATGCTCTTTGTAATCAGATCCTTACGTTTTTTCTGGATAAGGTCACGAACATTAGATCCCAGATCTCCATTTCTTCTTCTGGCTCTGTTGATTTAGCCGTTCCTGTACACGGCTCCCTCACCAGCTTTGAACCCATTTCGCTCCCCCATCTGGAAAAAATCGTCACCTCAATGAAGCCTTCGGGCTCTCCGGACGATGTGGTGCCATCCAGACTGCTGAAAGATGTCTTTCCTGTGATTCGATATGATGTCTTAAAGATCATAACTAGTAGTCTATCTTCGGCTACAGTTCCTTGTGCTTTCAAACACGCAGTTGTACATCCAATCGTGAAAAAACCTGATCTTGACCCTGCCGTCTTCTCCAATCTTCGTCCAATTTCCAAACTACCTTTCCTGTCAAAATTACTCGAAAAAGTAGTTTATGAGCAATTAATTCACCACCTACAGGACCATCAGGTAATGGACCTTTTTCAGTCAGGCTTTAGGCCCCAACAGAGCACAGAAACCGCGCATTTACGTGTCCTAAATGATGTCCTTTTGGCATTGGACTCAGGACTCTACGTGATTATGGTTCTTCTCGATTTATCTGCTGCCTTCGACACAATCGACCACGACATCATGATCTCCCGACTCGAATCCTGGGCTGGTGTATCTGGCTTAGCCCTCGACTGGTTCAGGTCATATATCTGCAACAGGACTCTTAGAGTCATGCTAGATGATTTTTCATCTGAATCAGTCCCACTCCCATGTGGTGTCCCCCAGGGTTCCATTTTGGGGCCACTACTTTTTTCAATTTACATCCTGCCTTTTAGGTGCAATTTTTAGAAAACATGCAATCTCGTATCACCTATATGCTGATGACTGCCAAATTTATTTCTCCCTCAAGTCAACTGACTCCACTAACCCTCTTCTCGACTGCTTATCTGACATTAAGGACTGGCTGGCTGTAAACTTCCTTCACCTGAACGATTCAAAAACCGAGGTCATTGTTTTTAGTCCCGACCGCGAACAGACCCTACCCCTTGGCCTCGACTTTCTTCCCATTCCAGTAACTTCGTCTGTTTCCAATCTTGGAATCAAAATGGATATGGTCCTGAAAATGGATGCTCAAGTCAACAGCACAGTAAAATCCTGCTTTTTCCATCTCAGGCGAATTGCCAAACTCAAACCAATTCTGTCTTACCACCTCCTGGAATCAGTAATCCATGCATTCATTACGTCCCGGCTCGACTATTCTAATTCTTGCCTATATGGTATTAGTAAAGCCACTCTTTCGAGACTCCAATTGGTTCAAAATGCGGCTGCAAGGCTTTTAACTGGAAGCAGCAGAAGCCAACACATTACACCGATTTTAAAAACCCTACACTGGCTGCCGGTTAGCTTCAGAATTGATTTTAAGATACTCCTCTTAACCTATAAGGCACTAAATGGTCTAGCCCCTGCCTACTTGAGTGTCTTGCTCCATCGTCACAATCCCCCTCGTGTTCTTAGATCCGCAGATCAGCTGCTCCTAACCGTTCCCAAGGCACGTTTTAAAGCTCGTGGTGAAAGGGCTTTTTCTGTCTGTGCACCCAAGCTCTGGAACTCCTTACCTTTAGTGGTTAGGCAAGCCGCTTCAGTCGCCACATTCAAACCACACCTAAAAACGCACTTCTTCACATTGGCTTTTAATTCTTAACCTGTCTTATTCCCATTTGCTTTTTGCTATTTCTCTGTTTTATTGGGTCCCCTGACCTGTTTTTAGTGTCTCTGTTTTAATTCTCTCTTAATGTTTGTTTTTAATATTTTGCTTTTAGTCTTGCTTGTTTTAACTGTACAGCGCTTTGGTCAGTTGTAATGCTGTGTTTTTAAGCGCTTAACAAATAAAAATGGTATGGTATGGTATGGTATAGCGCCTTTCATCAGGGCCACCATTCCGTTTGACACCATTGTGTCGCTGTGAGCCTCAGCTCAATGTGTTTTGCAGGGTGGTCTATCACTCTCTTATATGGTGCCTTTTCTAAAGTGAGTCTAACAGCAGTGAATTACCGTTCTTGACATTCTCAAAGCGCTGTCAGAGGACATCTCACTCATGTAGCGCCTTTAAGAAGCTCCCTTGTCTTCTGGGGAAAATGAGAAGATCCACCATAACATTAACATCCGTTTAAGATCACACATGTCTATGAAGATGTCACACATGTGACAGAAATTGTTAAATTGGATTCCAAAGATCTTTAAAGACATCAAAAGCGCTGGCTGAAAAGAACACTGGAACAGTCTGTCATCTTCCTATATAGCGCCTTTCCCTGGGTAAATTAAAATACTATGAGTGATTATTCTACAGGGTGGCAAAGTACCGTATGAGGACATCTCCTTCATGTAGTTCGTTTAGAAAGGAGCCTTGTTTTCTTTACCGCCAGGAAATATTATAACCAATTGGCATCAGTGTTGAACAAACATGCCAATGAAGATGCCACACATGCCACAGAAAATTGTAAATGAATTTTAATAATCTTTGAAGACATCAAAAGCGGTGACACTAAAGTGAGTGGCATCCCAAGAGTCTGGCTGACCCTCCGCACACTGAAATCTCGATGCTAGAAACAATAGGAATATCAATCATTGGCTTGGCAATAGTTTATATTATATAGTGCCTTTCATGAGGGGTTGGCATTCTATGGTGTGCACGTCACTGTGAGCTTCACCTCAAAGTGTTAGGCAGAACAATCTAGCAGTCCGTTATATAGTGCCTTTCACAAGGTGAATTAAAATACAGGCAATTATTATTCTGCCGGCTCACTACACAGTCCCAAAGAACTGTATAAGGGCATCTCGTTCATATAGCGCCTTTCAGAAGGAGCCTTGTCTTCTTTAAAGGGTTTACTTTAACAGATTCAGCTTTAAGAGCCTCAAATGTGTCCATGAAGATGTCACAACTGGCACTGAAATTCTTACATGAATTCCACCGATTTGTCCACTTGAGTAGATTGGCACCAGCACTTGGCAACTCTCCCTTTCCCGTCCTCCACTTTTTCATTTAGGACCCCTGTGGGTGACTTTTTACTTTGTTTTACGTAACCAGATTTGAACCTCAGGGTTTGACATCAAGTAGGAGCCTTTAAAGAGCCCACTTTTTTCTTTTGCTTTTTTTATGGTCGCTGTCCCCCCCCCCCCCATAAAGGCACTATATAAAATAAATGGAGCCTCATGTCCACTGAAGTGCAATCTGCTCCCATAATCTCAGGTGACGGCCAAGTGGCTCACATCAGACCACCCAAGCAAATTGGCGGTGTCAGACAAATGAGCTGTCCTGGCCGAGCAGTCACCGCTAAGTGGGAGCCATCGGGGGGCTTTTTTGGGCCGTTTTACTCACAGAGGCCGTCCGGCGAGATGAATGTGCCAGGAGAAGTTATCCTGGGCTCATAAAATCTTTTTTTTTTTTCTTCTTTTCAGAAGATTGAAATAAAGTCAGCGCTCGCAAAAGACAAATCAATTGTGACATTTCTGAATGGAGTGCGATGCATTTAATTAGCACCAGACATACTGGCAAATGGTGAATTGGCCAATAAATCAGCGCGATGTGAAGGCCTGCTGAGCTGGGACTCGGCTGTCGGCGCAGATGTACAACAAGTGAGAGGAGGCCGCGCCGGTCATTTATCTGGCACTTTCCTCTCTTTGTTCAGGGTGGCCTGACGGATTTTCTGTTAATTGCTCTGGCGGCTCACAAGGAATTTGATCAAAAGATCCTCACCTTAGTCTACCAGCTTCGCCGAGAAGGCACCCTGGCAGTGCCAGTTCCTGCGTAGACACCAGGCACAGGATTGGGAGAGCGTGCTGACTCCACAGTTCTGGCTTTGCTTGAACCCGAGTCCGAAGCACCAGCCGTTCCACCTTTCGGATAAGAGACCCTGTGTGGCTGTGCTTCTATTCCTTGTCTTTTGTAAAAGGCTTGTAAACATCTAAAGAGGTGGACACTGCAGAAAGGGAAAACGGGGTGGTGGGTACGTGAAAGTGGTGATGGTACCCAAGTATGCCCATCTCAGAACACACTGAAATGTCGACTCTGGATAAAAGAAGCAAAACAAGTATATTTTATATCAGGGACCCCACCATAAGGTACATTACTGTCATTCTATGAAGTGTCTGTCGCCATAAGTGCCACCTCAAAGTGCCAAGCGGAGCAGCACATCAGTCTCCCATATACACACAAGGTGACTAAAAAAGCAGTGACATCTTAGTCCACAGACTCACTTCACACTGTGCAGGGACACCTGCTTCGTATAGCGCCTTTAAGACAACACTCCCTTTGTGAAGAACATTGACATCCTAACTCTTCTATCTTCTGGAAACTCTTGGACAATCAAAGCACTCGTCGTGTACATTTGACATCACGCTTTACATTTAGGTGTCCCAGAAGGCAATCGGGCCACCTCCTTTATATAGCGCCTTTCATAGAGTATTCACATTCATAGCATGTACAGTCATATGAAAAAGTTTGGGAAACCCTCTTAATTATTTGGAGTTTTGTTTCTCATTGGCTGAGCTTTGAAAGTAGCAACTTCCATTTAATATCTGACATGTCTTATGGAAACAGTAGGATTTCAGCAGTGACATTACGTTTATTGGATTAACAGAAAATATGCATCATAACAAAATTAGAAAGGTGCAGAAATGTGGGCCCCCCAACAGAGATATGACATCAATACTTAGTTGAGCCTCCTTTTGGCCTCTAGACGCTGTCCTCCTATAGCCTCTGATGAGTGTCTGATTCTGGATGGAGGTCTTGTTCACCATTCTTCATACAAAATCTCTCCAGGTCAGTTCAATTTGATGGACAGCCTGCTTCAAATCATCCCATAGATTGTCGATGATATTCAAGTCAGGGTACTGTGATGGCCATTCCAGAACATTGTACTTCTCCCTCTGCATGAATGCCTTTGTAGATTTCCAACTGTGTTTTGGGTCATTGTCTTGTTGGAATATCCAACCCCTGCGTAAGTAACTTCAACTTTGTGACTGATGCTTGAACATTATCCTGAAGAATTTGTTGATATTGGATTGAATTCATCTGACCCTCAACTTTAACAAGGGCCCCAGTCCCTGAACTGGCCACACAGCCCCACAGCATGATGGAACCTCCACCAAATGTGACAGTAGGTAGCAGGTGGTTTTCTTGGAATGTTGTGTTCTTCTTCCACAATGCAAAGAGCTTTTTGTTCTGACCAAATAACTCCATTGGTGTCTCATCAGTCCAAAGCACTTTGTTCCAAAATGAATCTGGCTTGTCTAAATGAGCATTGGCA
The DNA here is from genome assembly GCF_900747795.2 of Erpetoichthys calabaricus. Classification (NCBI taxonomy): domain Eukaryota; kingdom Metazoa; phylum Chordata; class Cladistia; order Polypteriformes; family Polypteridae; genus Erpetoichthys; species Erpetoichthys calabaricus. Next base: position 3,926,817 of record NC_041399.2, read on the forward strand.
TACAACAAGCGACTCTGTTTGTGGCGTGAGTGCAGAAAGGGCTTCTTTCTCATCACCCTGCCATGCAGATGTTCTTTGTGCAAATTGTGCTGAATTGTAGAGCGATGTACAGATACACCATCTGCAGCAAGATGTTCTTGCAGGTCTTTGGAGGTGATCTGTGGGTTGTCTGTCACCATTCTCACAATCCTGCTCATATGCCGCTCCTGTATTTTTCTTGGCCTGCCAGACCTGCTGGGTTTAACAGCAACTGTGCCTGTGGCCTTCCATTTCCTGATTCCATTCCTTACAGTTACAGAAACTGACAGTTTAAACCTCTGAGATGGCTTTTTGTAGCCTTCCCCTAAACCAGGAGACTCAACAATCTTTGTTTTCAGATCTTTGGAGAGGTGCTTTGAGGGTCCCATGCTGTCCCTCTTCAGAGGAGAGTCAAAGGGAAGGAAGCACAACTTGTAATTGACCACCTTAAATACCTTTATATCTCATGATTGGACACACCGGTCTATGAAGGTCAAGGCTTAACGAGCTCATCAACCAATCAGCATTGAGCAGTGACAGGCATTGAAATCAGCACAATGACAAGGGGACCCACATTTGTGCACAGCCAGTTTTTCACATTTGATTTCATTTCATACAACTAAATACTGCGTCACTAAAAATCTTTGTTCAGAAAACACCGCAGTACTCCTAGGAAATGAAAGACAGAGCACTGATATCTTTATGTTGAAAGGAGAGTCAATTATTATGCAGGCTGATAGGGGGTCACAAACTTTTTTATATGACTTTAAAAAGCACATTCAGTATCAAGCTTTATGTTAAAGACCTCTTTGAGGGTCATCTTTATATAGTGCCTTACACAGACTCAAAGCACTTATATAGCGCATGTAACATCAAAGCTTTATATTTAAAATACAATCAGGCCGCCTCATTTATATAGCGCCTTTCATAGAGTATTCAAACTCAAAGCACTCATACAGCACATTCAATATCAAGCTTTATATTAATGACCCCCTGAGGGTCATCTTTATATAGTGCCTTGCATAGAGTACCCAGACTCCAACCACTCAAATAGCTTTGTATTAAAGAGCCCGAAAATGCATTGAGCTCCTCTCCTTTATATAGTGCCTGTCATCCTTTACACAAACTCAAAGCGCTCACAGAATGCATTTAATATCAAGCTTTATAATGAGGAGCCCCAGAAGGTCGTCTTCTTTTCATTCAGCTCAGGGTCAGGGTTGTGGTAGTTGTGGAAGGAGCAAATCTGCCAAACATTCTGTTTTTTTTTTATATAGTGCCTTTCACAGAGCAGGCAAACTCAAGATAGATAGATAGATAGATAGATAGATAGATAGATAGATAGATAGATAGATAGATAGATAGATAGATAGATAGATAGATAGATAGATAGATAGATAGATAGATACTTTATTAATCCCAAGGGGAAATTCACTTACTCCAGCAGCACCTTACTGATACAAAAAACAATATTAAATTAAAGATTAATAATAATGCAGGTAAAAACAGACAATAACTTAATATAATGTTAACGTTTACCCCCACTCATCCCTACCTGTGGCGTAGCTGGAGTTCGTTCCGCTCGAGCTTCAATCTACCGCCCTTCAACATATCTGACTATGTTAACCTATTTAAATAGAAAATTAAAATGACGTATAGAGAAAAATTAAGATAAATTTTGCATAGATTTATTCATATAGGGTGGTCCAGGTCTAATTTTGCAACTTTTAATGCAATGCAGGAAAACAATGCAATACAAAAGAATTGTTTGAAATATCTTGTAATAAACAAAAATGGACTTACATTGAATTAATTCACTGATTTTTCATGTAATGTCCCACTTGTCCTCCATTCAGTTGTGAATTCTCTATGTAATAAACTTAATAAGTTACAGTATAGCGTAATAAAAATTGCATAATTAGATCTGGACCACCCTGTATATAGAGAAACAGCAATAATTTTTCACATATAATTATTTATAAGGATCAACTAGACAAGAAGATAGTATAGATGCTGCACTGATAAGCCGTGTTCTAATTATTAGTTTAATATTTTTATGCGTGCGGCACGGTGGCGCAGTGGGTAGCGCTGCTGCCTCGCAGTTGGAAGACCTGGGTTCACTTCCCGGGTCCTCCCTGCGTGGAGTTTGCATGTTCTCCCCGTGTCTGCGTGGGTTTCCTCCCACAGTCCAAAGACATGCAGGTTAGGTGGATTGGTGATTCTAAATTGGCCCTAGTGTGTGCTTGGTGTGTGGGTGTGTTTGTGTGTGTCCTGCGGTGGGTTGGCACCCTGCCCAGGATTGGTTCCTGCCTTGTGCCCTGCGTTGGCTGGGATTGGCTCCAGCAGACCCCCGTGACCCTGTGTTCGGATTCAGTGGGTTGGAAAATGGATGGATATTATTATGCTGTGAAAACCAGAACCATTGTAGAGTACACGTGATAGGTGGGGATGAGTAAGAACGCATTCGGATTGATAACGAAACAAAATTCTACATTTTAAATTGAATTGTAAATTCGTTGTTTACCTTCCTAGAAATTCTTATCGGTGTAATGTTTCTCTTTATTTTTGTTATTGCCTCATAAATTTCAACTGCTGTGTCTGATGCCGTCACAGAAGGACCGTCTGAAAATGATTTTTAAAAATCAGAGAGTTTTACTTTTTTCATTCATGAGTGGCATTTTTCCGAACCCTGCTGCTTACACACGAATTGTACTGAGCCTTTTGGCCAATAATGCCGCCCCCCAAAAATGTGCCACCATGCCCTGGACTGCTCCCTCCACCCGCCACTGTCATCTACCACTTTTTATTAAAGTGCTTTAGACAGAAATCGGGCCATCACCTTTATACTTTATACCTTTATAAATCTATGCAAAATTTATCTTAATTTTTCTCTATACATCATTTTAATTTTCTATTTAAATAGGTTAACATATTATAGGCGGAGTGGTGGCTCTGAGGCTGGAGATCTGCACTGGCAATCGGAAGCCGGTTGCCAGTTTGAATCCCGTAAATGCCAATAGGGACTCTGCTCTTTTGGGCCCTTGAGCAAGGCCCTTAACCTGCAATTGCTGAGAGCCTTGAGTAGTGAGAAAAGCGCTATATAAATAGAAATTATTACTGTACTAGCCAGCCGCATAATTATTTATTGATGAGTGAACACTTCCTGCAAGACCCAGTTGTCCAAATGGGGTGTGTTTGAGGATACGACTGTAGGTGAATGAAAAGATGGAACTCTGGAGAGAGCGACATACTGTACAATTGTCTGTGACTGAAAACTGGTTTGGTAGATACAGGCATAGCGTTTTGAAAGTTTGGCCCTGTGCCTTATTAATTGTCATTGCAAAGGCCAATCTAACAGGAGATTATCTGTGTGAAAACGTAAAAGGCAAATTTGAATCTGATGGGGTCAGGGATATCTGGGGAATACGGACAGTTTGTGAGGTAGGAGCTGTGATAGTTTTACACTCCAGTACATTGCGGTGAATGCTGGTAACAGTCCGTCTAGTGCCATCACAGAGACTTCTTGCTGGCATGAGGTTTCTGAGAAGCATGACGACTGAACCAATTTTAATTCTGAGTTTATGTGGAGGCATGCCAGTGGGAGTAAGACTGCTTAAAAATTCTTCGGGGAATGAAAGTCGATGTGTGGGATCGTCTGTGACGATGGAGTCAACGCTGGTGAAAGTTACTTCGTCAGTAGGGATAAGTTTCAGTACTTGTTCATTAAGGTGTAGCATGTCTTTGTTGGTGACGCTTAATATAGCTCGCGTACTGAGTTGTTCCGGAGTCACAGTTGAGAAGTCGATGTCGCCACATAGTTGTTGAACGGGATCAGAAATTAAAGGAAAACAATGTGAAGGTAATGTTGCAGGTGTTTTCCCGTCTTGCGAAATCTTGTTCGTGAGGAAGAGCTGTCATATTTGTCGTCAGTGTAAGTACATGCATGGGACGCTACAAAGATTGCTTGTTAATGCAACCGGCGACAGTAAGTGCTAGAGTTGGCGGGCGGGGCTCTGTCGTGCGTACCCCAATGACGCGGGAGGAGGGTTAGAGTTGGCGGGTGGGGCTCTGTCTTGCATGCGTGCGTCTGTATCCCATGGTCAGGCGACTTGGTGGATTATATATAGAAAAGCAGCCGGAACCGAAAAGAACAATGAAAAGTCAACGTGGCTCAGAGGTGCATGTGGACTGTAGCAGAGACGAAAGCGACTGAGGCGGTGTTTGGTGAGGTGCTGCGTGCCTCGAGATCGAGGGTGGACTCGGGTGGAGGGTTAGAGTGGTGGGCGGGGCTCTGTCGTGCGTACCCCAATGACGTGGGAGGAGTGTTAGAGTTGGCGGGCGGGGCTCAGTCATGCGTACCCCAATGACGTGGGAGGAGTGTTAGAGTTGGCGGGCGGGGCTCTGTCTTGTATGCGTGCGTCTGTATCCCATGGTCGGGCGACTTAGTGGATTATATATAGAAAAGCAGCCGGAACCGAAAAGAACAATGAAAAGTCAACGTGGCTCAGAGGTGCATGTGGACTGTAGTAGAGATGAAAGCGACTGAGGCGGAGTTTGGTGAGATGCTGCGTGCCTCGAGAGCGAGGGTGGACTCGGGTGGAGGGTTAGAGTGGTGGGCGGGGCTCTGTCGTGCGTATCCCATGGTCTTAGGGTTGGTGGGCGGGGCTCTGTCGTGCGTATCCCATGGTCTCTGTCTTGCATGCCATGGTTGGCTGCTTAGTGAATTGTTGGTGGGCGGGGCTCTGTGAGTTGGCGGGCGTGGCTCTGTCTTGCATGCGTCTTGCTTGCCATGGACTTAGTGAATTATATATATAGATAGCGCCTTGATGGACTCTTATATAGCTCAATTCAAAAACTTTTAAAAAGAGAAATTATTTGATTATTGTTGTTCTGGAATCATTCGATCAATTAGAATATTAAAATGTCCGCTTAATCAAATTCAGGGTCAGTGTATGTTTATTTAATAGTAGCCGTCCCTCCTCGGCTTCACCCGCATAGGTAGTAGTGAAACAGGACAAACTTTAAAAATCAATAAACAAACCTTTGGGTTAATTTTCTGTTTTTTTTAGGAGTTTTCCAACAGATGGTACGAAGTGTTCTGTATAGCGCCTTCATAGCACAGGCCGGCCCCCCATTCACAATGAGCTCCTGTTGGAGGCATTTACGCTTTCACAAGGCAGGTACTGTTGCCCCCTAGTGGCTGTGACACTTAAGGTTGCCAGCTCACTCATTGGTGTTCATTTTAAAGGCTCAATGTCTTGTGAGTGGGTGCAATTTACTTATTTCCAGTTGACCGTGTCACACATGGGGCCATTCTGAAGCAAATTCAAGACCCCTTGAAAATCCCCAACATTTCATTAGAAATTTCTTTTGATAAAGCTGTCCATCGGCTAATACATAAAACGGACAGAAAAGGGGGGCTTAAAGGATCCATCAGGGAAATGAAGCAGCTGCCCTCCAGACAGCGGGGGCTTCATCTTCTGACCTTGAAGAAGACGGCTGGCTCCTCTGTGGCACCCAGCAGTGACAGGGGGAAAAGCGGATAAATGGCAACATTACTGAGGTGACAGTCCCTGGTCAGCACTTCCACCGTGGAGTAAGCCCATCGGCCGGCTTGGTGGGCAGGTGGAGGGATTACCAGTGGGACAGCTGGATTTAGACAATACTTTAATTTAGAGGCAGGCTCTAAAGCCAAGGTGTCAAGTGGCATCAGTGATGATTTCCACAAACTGTCTTTATAAATGGAGACATTTATTGAACAAAAATCTAAGAATAGAGCAACATGGCTCAACAGAGCGAGAAGGAGTTGGCAAAAAGTAATGCCGCCCCAATTTCAAAGCAAGAGCAAAACTCACAACTCCAACACGATGCCAATGCTCTGCTCATGAAGGACTGAGATATAAAGCCAGCAGTGGAGAAGTCAGGGTGGCCCTGCCTCCCTGGGCTTCACCCACAAAGCACATGGAAATGTGGCCATTGAGGTGCTGCCGTGTCACTTTAGACAGTTCATAGAAACGGGTGGCTACGAGCCGCTCACTGTACTTGGCGTTTAAATCACAGTGGCTGTGCCAATGCCAATGAGGTGCCACATCATCACAGTGCCCTCTCAAAAAAGAAAAAAAGGAATGAAATGACGCTGACGATCACAAGCGGTGGCTCATCCTCCCGGGTGCTTCTTCTGATATTAGATGAAGAAAAGTCCAAATGCAGGAGCGCAAAGCTTACGCCAACACGGCAGGGGGGTGTTTAGTGTTTTTAGGTGCACTGAAAGGCACTATATAGCTGAAAGATTGTTTGATTGTAGTATGTTGTATTCTGGTACAACTGACTGGGCACTATATAATCGAAGGACTGATTTAACTTTAACTGACTGGCACAATGACAGGCACTATATAATGTAAAGGTGGTCTAATCTGAGTTAGCCACTTTACATGCAGTTGGAACGGAGTCCTACCTTCAAAGGCACTATATAATGCAAAGATTGTTTGATTTTACTACTTTAGGCACAGGTACACTTGACATGCAATGTAAAAATATCTTGGCTTTACTTCTGTGTATTCAGCCATGAGACAAATGCATTATAAAGGCACTATATACTTGTTTAATATGACTTTTCCGCTTGTCATACCAATGAGCCAGAGATATCAAAAGAAGTGTGGGGCAGCCATCCGTATATACTGCCATAACAGTCCAAAACAGAACTGCTTTTAGGATGGGAAGATGGTGGCTTTAAAGGCTGAGACAGGAAGTGACGTCATCGGGACTGGAAGTGACATCGTCAATGGTGCCGGTACAGGAAAGTGACGTCATCAATAGCGATGCCGGATGTGACGTCATCATAGGCGACGGAAGCGAGTGGGGTTTCCCGTGAATGGTCTGCAGAGGATTGAGAGAGAAAGTCAGGGCAGCTCGCCACCCTCTGGTCTGGCGTGGTAGTACTATTATACAGGACCTCTAGCTGCCTCCCAATCGCACGTGGGTGACACGCTATATATACAGTCACAATGAAGTCACATATTGGAAGGCACTATATAATGTAAAGATTGTTCAGATTTACTAGTGTGTACCCATAATTTAAGGCACTATAGGATTTTACGATTGATTTTGTCTCTGGTATAACTGACTGACATGTTGCAAGGCGCTATATAACATGTAAGTTGTTTGATTTTACTGTAGGATTTCCTGCTACTTCTGTCTGCTTAGACTGACTGGCTGCTTTTCTGCTTGACTGTTTTTAATGAAAGGTGACATTCAGAGTACGAATGATTGACTGCTTTGTGACACGGTGAACCCAAAAGTATGGCACACATGAGAGCCAGGATGGACTTTGAATGACATTTTTGACAGCTTGACATTTTTGAGCGGCTTCTCCTGCCACCGAGCTCAGCATGCCAGTGACCTCACGCTGACACCAGGGTGACCGGGGTGCCACTCCCAGGTGATGGCCTTCAGGTGAGCTCCGACTGAATTGTGAGTAACGGTTTCGGCTAGCAACTGTACAGGGGCGGGGCTTAGCAGGCTGTCAAGATCAATTTGATCGATATGCTAATGAGCCCCTCACAGGCCCCTCGTTACGACTCGCAGATCTGATGGCACCTGATGTCGCTCATCTTGTTCAGATGTTTCTCTTTTGTATAAAATCGAGTCCCAATTATTTCCTTCTTACTTTTTCAAAAGAATCAAAACAATACTAACAATAATAATACATTTGATTTGTTTATAAGTACCTTTCATAGCATCTGAAGACATTTTTATAAAGAAGCAAAAGTGGAATTATAAAATGAACCTTTGGGTTAAGTTTCAGTGTTTTTGAGTTTTCCAACAGATGGTGCAAAGTGTTCTGTATTGCGCCTTCATAGCACAGGCCAGCGCCCCCCATTCACAATGAGCTCCTGTTGGAGGCACACTAGCGCATCAGCTTCACGGATCTTGCATCCTTTGTTTGAATTCATTGCCTAGATGTCATTTGTGTGCAGTTTACATGTCCTCCCTGTGTCTCAGTGGGTTTTCTTAGAGTACAGTGTGTGTGCGTGTGTGTGTGTGTGTGTGAACTGGCTATATGGTGGACTGGTATTCTGCTTATGGACATTTTTTAGCCTTGTGCCAAGTTCTGCTGGAGATCCTCAAGTGGATTTAGGAAGAGTGAAATGATGACTGACAGAATGAATAATAATAATAATAATAATAATAATAATAATATATATACACTATTATATCTAAAACATTTTCTTTGATAGTTCTGTTGATACCACATATATTGGGCATAAGCCAAGACATAGGGCAGTTGTATGTGGTGTGTATACATTCATATAATAATAATAATAATAATACTATTAATAATAATAATACATTGACCTATTATTAAACCCAGTTAATGCATTTCATGGTAATTAATAATGATTCATACATCTACAGTATTAGCAAAATTGTTTAAACTAATAATACTACAACTATTAATAATCAAACTCCATTACTGAAATTAGCTAAAAGGATTGTATGAGTCAGAACCTTATAATAGTAATAATAATAACTCATCAGTATTTTCTGATCCTGCTTAATCCAACAACAATAATAATAATATTAATATTAATAATAATAATAATAATAATAATAATATTTTAGAGCAAGCTGGCTAGAACCTCAAAATTGTCATTAAACTAATAACACATGTATCTGTTTTTGAGCTCACATGCCTAACCCTAACCCAATACTAATACTAATACTAATGTTAATGCTAATACTAATACAAATATAGCACTAATTATTAATATTAATTACTAATACTTATGCTAACACTAATTACTAATATGAATACTAATGTTAATAGTAATTAATAATACTAACGCTAATGCTAATACTAATTACTAAAACTAATAAATATGCTTAATATTAATACTACTGCTAATACTAATTAATACAACTAATGATAATACTAATATCAATTACTAATACAAATGCTAATGGTAATACCAATACTAATACTAAAACTAATACTAATACTAATAACTGAAACTAATACTAAAGTGAATACTAATACTAACACTAATTACTAAAACTAATACTAATGGTAATATTTATATTAATGATAAAACTAATACTAACATGAATTATTAATACTAACACAAATTACTAATACTAACACTAATGCTAATTACAAATACTAATATTAATACCAATGCTAATGTTAATGCTAATACTAATGCTAATTCTAATACTAATTACTAATCCTAATACTAATGCTAATACGATACTAATTACTAATACTAATGCTAATAATACTTACTAATACTAATGGTAATGACAATACTAATAGTAATCACTAATACTAATAGTAATTACTAATGCTAATGTTAATACTAATAATGATATTAATTACTAAAACCAAGTTGTATAAATAGTGCAAATATTAATAATAATGCTAATTCTAATACTAACACTAATTGCTAATGCTAAAATTAATACTAATACTAATTACTAATTCTAATGCTAATACTAACACTAATTACTAATGCTAATACTAACACTAATGCTAAAACTAATTTTAATACTAATAATAATTCTAATTACTAATACTAATACTAATATTAATGCTAATACTAAAACTAACATTAATTACTAATACTAATTACTAAAACTAAAACTAATGCTAATACTAACACTAATTACTAATGCTAATACTAATACTATAACTAATATTAATGCTAATACTCATGCTAATGCTAACAGTAAATGATTAACAGTAAACGCCAGGGCGCTGTTGAGTCCAGTCAGCCACCCTCACGCTCAGCTTCTGATTGATGCCCACTGTATGTTTTCTTATATTTGCTCACAAATCTTTATTTCACATTCTCTTAATTCTTCTTCTTCATCTTTCGTGTCTCCCAGCCTCCTCTCTGCTCTCCTGCGTGCCTGACGAGGCTCACTCAGACCCGATTGAGCGGCCTCCTGGTTGATATTCGCTGCTCAAGCTCGTCTTTATGCCGTGCCGTACACAAAGCCCATGGGAGCAGCTAATTAGAGGCTTGTTTTGGCCGAGCAGCATATCCTTATCGATTCTCGCCGTCAAAAGGCAGGAGGAGATCAGAGCCCCACATCTACTATAAGACTGAGTGGGTCAGATGGCATTGGCTACCGAGTCTCGATTACGGGTGCCAGGCCTGCACACATAGAGATCAGGCAGTTGGACTCTGCTAAGATGTCAGATTTAAAGAAATTAAATCCGCCGCAGACAGCTGTGAACTTCTGTCTGGTTTTCCATCAACAGTCAGCCAAAGGTTCAGCCTTCAAATGTTAATCCAGACGTTAGACAATAGAGAGGGACACATTAACGAGGTTAATGTTCAATTAAGCATTTTCTCCTTTTCTTGTTTTTAATGTGACAAAAACAAAATGTCACCACGTAGTGCAGTATGAATGTAGTGCAATGGGTGACCAGACATTAACCAAAGTGCATCCTGAGAAGAGCACGCTGATGGTCCCCCCCTAAGACACTAGAGGGCAGCTCACTGGACAGGTGCAGGTGAGTCCTGTCTATCCGTGTGAAGAAAGTGAAATCATGGAAGGCTTAGCAAATATATGTCCAAGTGGTCTCTTTAAAAGTAGGGAGGCTGGGCTTAATCTTGTTATAAAGCCCCAACAGAGAGAGACATAGTTTCCTTGAACTTCTGAGAGGAGTGGAATGCACCACCTGCATTAATTTCTTATTTACACCCATCCTAGACAAAGCTCTAGAGGCCACTGCTGCTGTTAACGTTTGATTTAAACACAATCCATCAAGGACAGAAAAACAAGCAAATAAAGAAATACAAGTGAGTTACCAGCAGGTCTTGGACAGGACAGGGCAAAGTCCCTCAGATACCCTCAAGTGACTGAGTAACATGTTCAGGTGGCAGAAGATGCATGGTGGTGGCACTGAGAGACAACACAGGGTTGAAGGAAAACTAAACGGACCAAAAGTACAGAGATATCCTGAATGAAAACCTGCTGCAGACCTCTCTGGACCTCAGACTGGGCCTATGGCTCACCGTCCAACATCTCAATGGCCCTAAGCACAATGGTGAGAGTTGGAGACGCAGGAGATGTCACTCAGAGTTTATGTATGTTTTTACTTTCTTGTATACGAAGTAAAGGGAATGTATTGTAATGGTCCAAAGATTTGACGTTGAGATTTTGATGAATCGATGTTTGAGGTCTATCTATCTATCTATCTATTCTCCTTCTTTTTTTGGCTGCTCCCATTAGGGGTTACCACAGCGGATCATGTTCTTCCATATCTTCCTGTCCTTGTCATCTTGCTCTGTCACACCCACCACCTGCATGTCCTCTCTCAGCACATCCATAAACCTTCTCGTAAGACTTCCTCTTCTCCTCTTCCCTGTCAGCTCTATCCTTAGTACCCTTCTCCCAATATACTCAGCACCTCTCCTCTGCACAGGTCCAAACCAACACAGTCTTGCTTCTCTGACTTTGTCTCCCAACCATCCAACTTGAGCTGACCCTCTAATGTCCTCATTTCTAATCCTGTCCATCCTTGTCACACCCAATGGAAATCATAGCATCTTTAACTCTGCCACCTCCAGCTCTGTCTCCTGTACCACCGTCTCCAACCCATATGACATAGCTGGTCTCACTACTGTCCTGTAGACTTTCCCTTTCACTTGCTGATACCCGTCTGTCACAAATCACTCCTGACACTCTTCTCCACCCACTCCACCCTGCCTACACTCTCTTTTTCACCTCTCTTCCACAATTCCCATTACTCTGTACTGTTGATCCCAAGTATTTAAACTCCTTCGCCAACTCTACTTCCCTCATCCTCACCATTCCACTGACTTCCCTCTCATTCACACACATGAATTCTGTCTTGGTGGTCTTACTGACCTTCATTCCTCATATCTCCACATCTCCAGGGTCTCCTCACCCTGCTCCCTTCTATTGCTACAGATCACAATGTCATCAGCAAACATTACAGTCCACGGGGACTCCTGTCTAATCTCGTCTGTCAACCTGTCCATCACCATTGCCAATAAGAAAGAGCTCAGAAGCCGAACCGTGATGTAATCCCACCTCCGTCACTCCTACCACAGACCTTACCACTGTCACACTTCACTCGTACATATCCTGTACGTACTTCTCTGCCACTCCTGACTTCCTCATACAATACCACAGCTCCTCTCTTGTCACTCTGTCATTTGCTTTCTCCAGGTCCGCAACTCCTTCTGGCCTTCTCTAAACTTCTCCATCAACATCCTCAGAGCAAACATCACATCTGTGGTGCTCTTTCTTGGCATGAAACCATCCTGCTGCTCACTAATCATCACCTCACTTCTTAACTGAGCTTCCACTACTCTTTCCCATAACATCATGCTGTGGCTCATCAATTTTATCCCCCTGTAGTTACTGCAGTCCTGCACATCCCCCTTTTTCTTAAATATCAGCACCAGTACACTTCTTCTTCACTACTCAGGCATCTTCTCACTTTCCAAGATTCCATTAAACAATCTGGTTAAAAACTCCACTGCCATCTCTCCTAAACCCCTCCATGCTTCCACAGGTACAGTATGTCATCTGGACCAATGGCCTTTCCATTCTTCATCCTCTTCATAGCTGTCCTTACTTCCTCCTTGCTAATCAGTTGCACTTCCTGATTCACTATCTCCACATCATCCAACCTTCTCTCTCTCGTTCTCTTCATTCATCAGCTTCTCAAAGTACTCTTTCCATCTGCTCAACACACTCTCCTCACTTGTGAGTACATTTCCATCTTTATCCTTTATCACCCTAACCTGTTGCACATCTTTCCCAGCTCAGTCCCTCTGTCTAGTCCACTGGTCCTTTTCTCCCTCCTTATTGTCCAACCTCTCATATAACTCATCATGCGCCTTTTCTTTAGCCTTCGCCACCTCTCTCTTCACCTTGTGCCTTATCTCCTTGTACTCCTGTCTACTTTCTGCATCTCTCTGACTATCCCACTTTTTCTTTGCCATCCTCTTCCTCTGTATATTCATCTGTACCTTCCCATTCCACCACCAGGTTTCCTTTTCCTCCTTCCTCTGTCCAGATGTCACTCCAAGCACCCTTCTTGCTGTCACCCTTTACTACATCTGCTGTAGTTTCCCAGCTGTCTGGTGACTCTTCACTGCCACACAGTGCCTGTCTCACCTCCTCCCTAAACTCAACTTTGCAGTCTTCCTTTTTCAACTTCCACCATTTGATCCTTGGTTCTGACCTCACTCTCTTCCTCTTCTTGATCTCCAGTGTCATCCTACAGACCACCATCCTATGCTGCTTAACTACACTTTCCCCTGCCACCACTTTGCAGTCTTCAATCTCCTTCAGATTGACTCTTCTGCATAGGATGTCATTTACCTGTGTGCATCTTCCTCCACTCTTGTATGTAACCCTATGTTCCTCCCTCTTCTTAAAATACATATTCACCACAGCCATGTCCATCCTTTTGGCAAAATCCACTATCCTCTGACCTTCTTCATTCCTCTCCTTGACACCATACTTATCCATCACCTCCTCGTCTCCACTGTTCCCTTCAGCAACATGTCCATTGAAATCCACTCCAATCACCACTTTCTGTCCCTTGGGTACACTGTTCATCACTTCATCCAACTCATTCCAAAAATCTTCATTTTCATCCATCGCACACCCAACTTGCGGTGCAGATGCACTAACAACATTCATCATCATACCTCCAGTCTCCAGCTTCATAATCATTACTCTGTCTGACACTCTTTTCACCTCCAGAACATTCGTGATGTACAGTTCCTTCAGAATAACTCCTACTCCATTTCTCCTCCCATCCACACCATGATAGAACAATTTGAATCCCTGTCTGATCCACCAGGCCTTACTCCCCTTCCATTTAGTCTCTTGCACTCACAATGTATCAGCCTTCCTTCTCTCCATCATATCTGCTAACTCTCTCCCCTTACCAGTCATACTGCCAACATTCAAAGTTCCTACCCTCAGTTCCACTCTCTTTACCTTCCTCCTCTCCTCCTGCCTCTGGACACTTCTACCCCCTCTCTTTCCTTCTTCTTTGGCCAACAGTAGCCCAATTTCCATCAGCACCCTATTGGCTAACAGTACTGGTGGCGGTCATTGTTAACTCGGGGCTCGACCGATCTGATATGGAAATTTGTATTGTCTGGATATTGATTTGGCAAAATTTTACACTGGATACCAATCCTGACGTAACCCTCCCCATTTATTTAAAACATACTGGTTTGTGCATCCCCTGTGGCTGGGTAACGACACATAGCCGATATAAAGTGACAAAAAAAATGAAAAAGTTCTTCAGTGCAAATATGCGGCATTGGCTGTCTAAAAAAAGGCAACTGAAATGGAGTCTGTGCATCATATTCAACACTTTTGAGGTTTAATACGTTTGTCACGTCAGCGCACATTTTAATAGCGGCTCAGCAATATGAATGGTTATACGCGTCAGTCATCATTTAGCTGTGTCTCCCTACTTTGATCGAGGGTGGTGTCATTTCCCACTTTCTCCAAACTCTTGTGTATGGATGGGTCAGACTTGCATGCTTTCCATCAAGTTTTCTTTTAGAAATCCCGACTTTTGCATAGAAAGCTGCGTACGCACATTTCAAGCCTTTCTGTTTGTGTGTACACAAGTGTAGTAAATCAGGAGAGCCAAAACAAGGATCAAGAAGAAGAAACCAAAGGTGAAATTCAGAAAGATGTCGTCCAAAGACCATGAGGTTCCACCGCTAGGACCTACTTGGTGATAAACAGGAGATTTTGATGAAGATGGGATGAAGGCAGGCGTATAAATGCTGATGTGTTTATGGGGTCACTTCCCACGTCATCATCAGCGAGACCACTTAGTTCACATGAAGAGTACCAAGTTTCATAAATAAAGAAAAGCAAGACAGGAACAAAAATCACAATTTTAATCATGTCTCAAAATACGCTGTTATATGAATGTTGTGGGTTTACTTTTGGTTTGGAATCAACAGAGATCAGTTCCTGCTGTTTATTATTAACCTCTTTAGCGTTATATTCTTTCTCAAAAAAAAAAAAAAACCCCACGTAAAAAGCATTGCATTTTTTGGCTTGAAAAATGACATTTTTATTAAATCTTTCTACTGTAAAACGTGCAAAACTGTAAAAGTACAAAGTCAGAAGTGTAGAAAGTATAATAATGAAACAAATAATAATGATTAATAATAATGCTAATAATATGAAGAGCACACTGCACATGCTGCGGTGGGCTGCCTTGCGCCCTGTGTTGGCTGGGATTGGCTCCGGCAGACCCCCGTGACCCTGTAGTTAGGATATAGTGGGTTGGATAATGACTGACTGACTGACACTGCACATGTGTGAGTGACGCGAGTACAATATAATACAATACAATACAATACCAATTATTTTTATATAGCCCAAAATCCTTCCCATGGGCTCACCACCTATGGGAGGGGCCAAGGAGGTCGGGTGCAGTGTGAGTTGGGTGGTGGCCGAAGGCGGGGACCTTGGCGGTCCGATCCTCGGCTACAGAAACTGGCTCTTGGGACGTGGAATGTCACCTCTCTGAAGGGGAAGGAGCCTGAGCTAGTGCGCGAAGTTGAGAGGTTCCGGCTAGATATAGTCGGGCTCACCTCGACGCACAGCTTGGACTCTGGAACCAATCTCCTTGAGAGGGGCTGGACTATCTACCACTCTGGAGTTGCCCCCGGTGAGAGGCGCCGAGCAGGTGTGGGTATACTTATTGCCCCCCAACTTGGAGCCTGTACATTGGGGTTTACCCCGTTGGACGAGAGGGTAGCCTCCCTCCGCCTTCGGGTGGGGGGACGGGTCCTAACTGTTGTTTGTGCGTATGCACTGAACAGCAGTATGGAGTACCCACCCTTTTTGGAGTCCCTGGAGGGGGTGCTAGAGGGCATACCTTCTGGGGACTCCCTCGTTCTGCTGGGAGACTTCAATGCTCACGTGGGCAATGACAGTGAGACCTGGAAGGGCGTGATTGGGAGGAATGGCCCCCCTGATCTGAACCCGAGCGGTGTTTTGTTATTGGACTTCTGTGCCCGTCACTGATTGTCCATAACGAACACCATGTTCAAGCATAGGGGTGTTCATATGTGCACTTGGCACCAGGACACCCTAGGCCTCAGTTCGATGATCGACTTTGTGCTCGTGTCGTCGGACTTGCGGCCACATGTCTTGGACACTCGGGTGAAGAGAGGGGCGGAGCTGTCAACTGATCACCACCTGGTGGTGAGTTGGCTTCGATGGTGGGGGAGGATGCCGGTCAGGCGTGGTAGGCCCAAACGTGTTGTGAGGGTCTGCTGGGAACGTCTGGCAGAGCCCCCTGTCAGAAGTAGCTTCAACTCCCACCTCCGGCAGAACTTCGACCACATCCTGAGGGAGGTGGGGGACATTGAGTCCGAATGGGCCATGTTCCGTGCCTCTATTGTTGAGGCAGCTGACCGGAGCTGTGGCCGTAAGGTGGTCGGTGCCTGTCGTGGCGGCAATCCCCGAACCCGTTGGTGGACACCGGCGGTGAAGGATGCCGTCAAGCTGAAGAAGGAGTCCTACAGGACCCTTTTGTCCTGTGGGACCCCGGAGGCAGCTGATAGGTACCGGCAGGCCAAGCGGAATGCGGCTTTGGTGGTTGCTGAGGCAAAAACTCGGGCGTGGGAGGAGTTTGGGGAGGCCATGGAGAATGACTTTCGGACGGCTTCGAGGAGATTCTGGTCCACCATCCGGCATCTCAGGAAGGGGAAGCAGTGCAGTGTCAACACTGTATATGGTGGGGATGGTGCACTGCTGAAATCGACTCGGGACGTTGTGGGTCGGTGGGGGGAATACTTCGAAGACCTCCTCAATCCCATTAACATGCCTTCCAATGAGGAAGCAGAGCCTGGGGACTCAGAGGTGGGCTCCCCCATCTCTGGGACTGAGGTCACCGAGGGGGTCAAAAAACTCCTTGGTGGCAGGGCCCCGGGGGTGGATGAGATACGCCCGGAGTTCCTCAAAGCTCTGGATGTTGTAGGACTGTCTTGGTGGACACGCCTCTGCAACATCGCATGGACATCAGGGACAGTGCCTCTGGATTGGCAGACCGGGGTGGTGGTCCCCCTCTTTAAGAAGGGGGATCGGAGGGTGTGTTCCAACTACAGAGGGATCACACTCCTCAGCCTCCCTGGAAAAGTCTATTCAGGGGTCCTGGAGAGGAGGGTCCGTCGGATAGTCGAGCCTCGGATTCAGGAGGAACAGTGTGGTTTTCGTCCTGGTCGCGGAACAGTGGACCAGCTCTATACCCTTAGCAGGGTCCTGGAGGGTGCATGGGAGTTTGCCCAACCAGTCTACATGTGTTTTGTGGACTTGGAAAAGGCATTCGACCGTGTCCCTCGGGGAATCCTGTGGGGGGTACTCCGAGAGTATGGGGTACTGGCCCCCCTGATAAGGGCTGTTCAGTCCCTGTACGATCGGTGCCAGAGCTTGGTCCGCATTGCCGGCAGTAAGTCAAACCCGTTTCCAGTGAGAGTTGGACTCCGCCAGGGCTGCCCTTTGTCACCGATTCTGTTCATAACTTTTATGGACAGAATTTCTAGGCGCAGCCAGGGCGTTGAGAGGGTCCGGTTTGGTGGGCTCAGGATTGGGTCACTGCTTTTTGCAGATGATGTTGTCCTGTTTGCTTCATCAGGCCGTGATCTTCAGCTCTCTCTGGATCGGTTCGCATCCGAGTGTGAAGCGGCTGGGATGAGAATCAGCACCTCCAAATCCGAGACCATGGTCCTCAGCCGGAAAAGGGTGGAGTGCCCTCTCAGGGTTGGTAGCGAGATCCTGCCCCAAGTGGAGGAGTTCAAGTATCTCGGGGTCTTGTTCACGAGTGAGGGAAGAATGGAGCGTGAGATCGACAGGTGGATCGGTGCGGCATCCGCAGTAATGCGGGCATTGCATCGGTCTGTCGTGGTGAAAAAGGAGCTGAGCCGCAAGGCGAAGCTCTCAATTTACCAGTCGATCTATGTTCCTACCCTCACCTATGGTCATGAGCTATGGGTAGTGACCGAAAGAACGAGATCGCGAATACAAGCGGCTGAAATGAGTTTCCTCCGCAGGGTGTCTGGGCTCTCCCTTAAAGATAGGGTGAGAAGCTCAGTCATCCGGGAGGGGCTCAGAGTAGAGCTGCTGCTCCTCCGCATCGAGAGGAGTCAGATGAGGTGGCTCGGGCATCTGATCAGGATGCCTCCTGGACGCCTCCCTGGTGAGGTGTTCCGGGCACGTCTAACCAGGAGGAGGCCCCGGGGAAGACCCAGGACACGTTGGAGGGACTATGTCTCTCGACTGGCCTGGGAACGCCTTGGGATTCTCCCGGAAGAGCTAGAAGAAGTGGCCGGGGAGAGGGAAGTCTGGGCATCTCTGCTCAAGCTGCTGCCCCCGCGACCCGACCTCGGATAAGCGGGAGACAATGGATGGGTGGATGGATGGATAGCCCAAAATCACATAAGGAGTGCCTCAATGGGCTTTAAAAGGCCCTGCCATTTGAGAGCCCCCCAGCCTTGACTCTCGAAGAAGATAACGAAAAACTCCAATAAAAATCCCTTGTGGAAAGGTAGGTCCAGGTAGTTTGGGCGTGCAGTGGAATTTAAAATACAGGGGGGTCAATACAACACAATACACAGAGCAGAACACAAGTCATCCTCAATCAATCAAATACACAGAGTGGATTTCAACAGTAGATGATATCCCATAATAAAATCTGGATTTGTTCCGAGTCATGGAGACCTCAGCCATCAAGCTGTCTCCTCCTATTGGCCATTCTACGTATGAGTCAGCGCTGGGCCAGCCAATCCAATGAAAAGACCCCTCTACCCGATGACGAGTGTCACTTTCAGTTTTTAATTTCACGGCCTGAAGACAGATTCACTTTGTCATCACTGCAGATGAGAGGAGCGCCATTATGAGGCTAGGAGATGACGTGTCTACACCGTTGTTTGGGTAATACTCAGGCCTGACGCACTTATACTGGGCTACCATGGGACTTGGAGTTCGATATTTCAGCTCTGTTGGGTATCGTGGTTACCACCAGGGGTTGCTGCAGAAGAGACATATGATATGACGTTTCCGCCTGACCCAGAAGTGCTTGCAGAACACAACAACAACAACAGCAACAACATTTATTTCTATAGCGCATTTTCATACAAATAAGGAGCTTAAAGTCAGTCAGTCCAACCCGCTATATCCTAACACAGGGTCATGGGGGTCTGCTGGAGTCAAACCCAGCCAGCAAAGGGCACAAGGCAGGAACAAACCCTGGGCAGGACACACACATCTACACACCAAGCTGTCACACACGTGTGCATAGGGAGCCGCGTAAAGATCCAATAAGCAACGTAACATATCGTGCCAGGGGATCAAGGCGGGGTACTAACCTTTCTTTCTTTTATTCCCACAGAAAGACAGAAACAATGCCGCCATAACTGCCCCGATTCCCTAAGCCACGCACTACCACTTCCACATTCCATCCCTTCCTCTGGTCCCATCTTGATGATGTCATGGCTCCCATACAGCACCTCGGTTCCTTCCCAGCATTCCTTTCATCAGTTCCCAGTCCCACCTCATAAATGCTCCCTCCATCACATGCAAAGATGTTGGTTGTAATGGTTGAAAGTCATATCACTGACCATGTTTTTTTTTTCTTTCAAATCTGTACAGTATACTGGGCCGGAAACCCCAAAACTTTATGAGTTTCTGTGTCCTTATTACAAACCACACACCAGGGACAATTTAGGATCGCCAATCCACCTAACCTGCATGTCTTTGGACTGTGGGAGGAAACCGGAGCGCCTGGAGGAAACCCACGCAGACCCCCTTATTGTGAGGCAGCAGCACTACCCACTGTGCCACCATGCCGCCCTGTAGCTCAAAGTGCTTTACATAATGAAGAAAGAGAAAAAAAAACAAAATAACTAAGAAAATAGAATTCGGGAATACTAATTAACGTAGAATGAAAGTAAGATCCGATGGTCAGGGGTGACAAAAAAAAACAAAAAACAACTCTAGACGTCTGGAGAAAAAATAAAAAACAAAATCTGCAGGGATTTCGAGGCCATGAGACCACCTGGCCAACCCCCTTTAGGCATTCTACCTAACATAAATGACCTCAATCAGTCCTCATTGTATTCAGGGATCACATGGAAGAACTTGATGATGACGGTCACGTGGACTTCTGGCCTTTAATCCATCAACACGTGGGCGGAAGAGCAGAAGCACTTCCAGGGTGGCAAATACGAGTCAGAGTCGGGAGGTGGAGGACAAAGCTTGTGAGGTGAAGAAGAGAAAGAGAGAGGAAGAAAAGGACTGCGTGTTACTGTATTTAAGTTGGCACCTTTCTACTGTGTTGTGAAGTGGGGAGCAAGAGAAAAACAACAACAACAACATTTATTTCTATAGCACATTTTCATACAAAAAGTAGCTCAAAGTGCTTTACATAATGAAGAAAAGAAAAATAAAAGACAAAATAAGAAATTAAAATAAGACAACATTAGTTAACAAAGAAAGGAGTAAGGTCCGATGGCCAGGGTGGACAGAAAAAACAAAAAAAAAAACTCCAGACAGCTGGAGAAAAAAATGAAATCTGCAGGGGTACCAGGCCACGAGACCACCCAGTCCCCTCTGGGCATTCTACCTAACATAAATGAAATAGTCCTCTTTGTATTTAGGGTTCTCATGGAAGGACTTGATGATGATGGTCATGCAGACTTCTGGCTTTTAATCCATCAATGTTAGAACATCACGGTGCTTTGAGTAGATGGTGGTGGCGCAAGGACACCGGAAAAGGAAACAGAAAAGAGAACAGGGGTTAATACAGATTTTAGAGCCACCATGAATACTTATTATAATGAATTGGATATAAAGCATGGATAAAAATTCTTCCCCACCAGAATAAAACGTGTGCTGTGCTACTCTGGTGTCTCAGCCTGTCTGCGTCAGGGTTTGGGGAGTGGTACGCTCCCTGGTGATCCACAGCTGTTACCACTTTCATGACCCGAGTAATCTTTACATCTTTCGGGAGATGTGTATAGAGTGTTGTCTGAGTGACACTCGGGACTAACGCTTTTAGTGCAGATTTTACAGTCCGGGTGACACTCAGGTCTAACACTAAGGTGGTTAAATAAAATTAAAAATATTGAGAAAGTTATTTAGAGCTGTTTTCTGTGACCACGTGACCATGGTGCTGATTGCTGTTACATTGACCGCCATGATGTATAAATAGGATTGCGTCCTCATTTACCTTCATCCCTCGGTGGTTTAAGCAACTTTATAATTTCTCCTAGGGGGTCATTAGTTTTCCTCTTAAGTAATAATAATTCTTTGCATTTATGTAACGCTTTTCTCAGTACTCAACAATTACAGGTTAAGGACATAACAGAGCAGAGTCCCTATTGGCATTTACAGGATTTGAACCAGCAACCTTCCGATCACCAGTGCAGATCCCTAACCTCAGAGCCACCACTCTGCCTTAGTTACTATCCATTAACTAGACCAGTGATAGATAGATAGATATGAAAGGCACTATATAATAGATAGATAGATAGATAGATAGATAGATAGATAGATAGATAGATAGATAGATAGATAGATAGATAGATATGAAAGGTGCTATATAATAGATAGATAGATAGATAGATAGATAGATAGATAGATAGATAGATAGATAGATAGATAGATAAGATAGATTAGATAGATAGATAGATAGATAGATAGATAGATAGATAGATAGATAGATAGATAGATAGATAGATAGATAGATAGATAGATAGTTTATTAAAGGAGAAAGCTACAAACATCAATATTCAGACTAAATCATGACAATATGTAGGAGGAGGAGGAAGAGGACAAAGAAGCCGAAACAACAGGGACCCTTACCGGATCTTTTTTTGTTGTTTTAGTTTTGACTTTGTTGTTGGTCTTGTTATGACTGAGAGGCCCAAAGCACTAAAGACTTCTACAAACACTTCCAAAAAGGCTCACTAGAGGGGGAAATCCCATCAAAAACCACTGGTGAGATACAAAAAAGAATCACATAGAATCTTTATAATACTGAAAGATTTATTATCGCAAAATGGCCCTGTAAGTACATGAAACTCCGCAGAGCACATAAGGCAAAAAGGAGGTGACAGCAAGTGCAATAAAAGTCCCAAGACAGAATCCAATGACAAAGTCTTCAGAGTACTCTTTCTTCTCTTCTCCTGCAGTAAATTTGGCCCACTGACCACTGACTCTGACTCTCTGAGGTATGGTGGTGAGCTCCTTTTTAAGATGGACATGGGATTACTTCCAGTGCTAGGTTGTATTATCATGGTATTTCCCTGTACTTACCCTTTACCTATTTTCTTTAAGAGTAAGTGTACTTGTCAATTTGGTCTACTGTCGCACTTTAAGATTAACACACACATACATATACGCATACACACAGACCCTAACCACAAAAGTACCGTATTAAAGATATATACCCAGAACGTTATACCCTAGCACTTTAACCCACACAATTACTGTACGAATAACACATGCACAGTTCGCTTTCCCTAGTACTCCAAGAGACTTACCCTATATACTCGTAGATAAGTTCTCCTGCTGATAAGTCGGGACTTAATTTTACCATATAATTTCTGTTCCTATAAGTCAAATGTGGAAAACTCACGCTATTGGTCCTAGAGATTACAATATGCTAATGCCCGCCTGAGAGCGTAACCACGGAGCACACTCTCTCTCTCTCTATTGTGCCTACGTGACCACACGATAATACCCAAACTAATCCAGAGCGACGTTCTCACTGATTTGTGATTTTTTGTATCTTACTCTCGTATATACCTTTATCGTAAGAGCATCCCTTATCTACGATGGAGTGTTCGATCAGAAGGGAATATGAAGCTGGTTTTAAATTAAAAGTCATTGAAGTAGCGCAATAAATTGGTAACTGCGCTGCTGCAGCAAAATTCGATGCATCTGAAAAATTGGAGGAGATTGGAGGAGGCAAGAAGATGTAAAAAAAAAAAAAATAAGTTGCATTTTTGAACGGCCGTATAAGTCGGGGTCTGATTTTATGATCGATTTTTTGGGTTTCAAGAACCGACTTATACGTGAGTCTTAGTTATATCTCAGACCTAAATATTACCTTTGGTCTCCAAGAATATATTCAAACATACAAAGACTCAACCTCCCTGGCTATCGGCCATTTATCAACTAGTGAATGTTTTACTTTAACGCACTGTTCATTACTGGACAGAGCTCTTTGTCTGCTGCTCGATAAACCTCACAGCACGGAGCGTATGGCAAACCTCCGGCTGCACCAGGTGCTCAAAGAAATCAACCTTATTACTTCAATCACTCTAGACATGATGACAAAGCATAGAAAGTTAAAAGCAGCGTGGTATTTATTACAGGAATAATAGTACCAGTAGAGAAAAGCATAAAAGAAAATGTGGATAGCAAAGTCTGGATATATATAGTCTTTAGAGAAAGCTTACATGAAGTTAAAGAGGACAAGGATGAAGGTCGCAGGTGGCTTGTGTAATCAGAATAATAAGTTTAATGTCACTGTGCTCTGTACAAAATTTATTTTATAAATCCACTCACATGTACAGGCCAGGCCAAAGTTAGCACACAGCGGCTCTCAGCATTTAGAACTGCTAGGCAAGCATTTGAAGAGAGAAAGGTACATCTACAAAAATGGGCATTGGACTCTTTCTGTATGTTAGAGATGAAATTGAATCCACTCCTTGCCTTGTTTGGAACCTAAGTAAAGGCCTACACGTGGAGAAGACAGTATAAAACACTTAGACAGCAGCCTAGTCTTTGAAGCCGATGGACAGATGGGTGATAACATCATCCATCCTGAAAATCCTTCCATCGCAGACTGTATACATCGAGATCCCACCTTGGTAATGTCTTGCTAGGGCTTCCTTTCGTCTGTAATGCTGCGTAAACCGTCACTAAAGAAAGCTGTTATTTTCTCTTACGTGATTTCTTACCGCCATATTACTATGGGAGGGATATCGCCTTTTAATATATCTATATAGTTTCGGGTTACTTATAACGCCGCAATTACAAAAGAACTTATTCCAACTAGGGAGCTAGTGCCCCCTACAGGGAATGGCTTGTAATCGAGTATTTGTAGTTATTCATGAGATGCTTTTCTGACAATCAGATGTAAATGGAAGCATGTTGCTGGTACCCTCCTCTGATGTTGTTCTGTGCTCTTCCTCCTCTTCTTCTTCTTCTCCTTCTAATGTCGTATATTTATTATAAAGTTTCATGCTGGGGGTTTCACAACACATGATTGTTGCATACGCCTGATTGGCTGGCTGTCAATATGATGACTGAATTCACTCGTCCGTTTTTCTGAAGCAATAAAACTTTTTGATGTTGCCTAGTACCTCCTAGCATGTCTTCCTTTCCCTGGCTGTAAACACATTTAGCGACTTGTTATCCCAGTTCCCCTTCCTTTCTCAGGTTATAAACTAATTGGATTAAAGGCCAGAAGTCCACGTGACCGTCATCATCAAGTTCTTCCATGTGAACCCAAAATACAATGAGAACTGATTGTGAGGTCATTTATGTTAGGTAGAATGCTTGGAAGGGGCTCGGTGGTCTCATGGCCTCGGAACCCCTGCAGATTTTCTTTTTTTTCTCCAGCCGTCTGGAGTTTTTTTTTTTTTTTTCTCTCCTACCTGGTGAATGGACCTTACTTTTATACTATGTTAATTAGTGTTCCTTAATTCTATTTTCTTATTTATTTTGTCTTTTTTCTCTTTCTTCATCATGTAAAGCACTTTGAGCTACATCATTTGTATGAGAATGTGCTCTAGAAATAAATGGTGTTACTGTTGTTGATAGCCCGAGGCATCATCTTGTCTTCCTCTTTATGTCTGAACAGCACTTCTAAAAGTGGCGTACAATTGGGAAGAGGATATACTCTGATGTCTCCTGTTTTTAAGTTCATCTAACGTTGTCTTGAGCAAAATATAATGAAAATAAAGACCCCACAACATAGGGCATAGCCTGATGGAAGTTTTTCTGGGTCAATCAGAAGTCCCAAACTGTAAGGATGATGAATCCCTGCAGCACCCCCTGGTGGCAACCCCGGTGATTACTGAAGGAAGAGGACATCCAGGGTCATTTTTGTTTGAACATTTCTTCTATGTTCATTATTCTGCCTGGCATTAAATGGGGTCCTGGCTTGTCTTCAACTGTTTGTCATCTCCCTGTTGTCTTTTTGTTTACACCTGTCACATCAATGATATCAGATGTCGTGACCCCCTAGCAACTCCTTAGCAAATGGAGAGTGCGACTTAATGAAGGGTCTCAAAAAATGGCAGTGATCAGGATCAGTAATACACTGAATCAAAGTTAGAAGTGAATTTTGTGACACCTGTCCGAGAGTCCTTTGCCAGGTTAAATGGCGACCTCTAACAGCAGAACATTGGAAGCCACTTGTCAAACTTTCTCTTAGTTACTTCCAGGTGAAAGTTCATGCTTTGTTACTTTTTCTGTTCCTTTGTTTACTTGCTGCACGTTGTGAGATAAGTTTATCCTTTTCCCATATCACCTGAGTCATTAATGCTGTATGTCCTTGTGGCCGGAGCAGTTCCTGGACGCTACATGAGGCGGGCGTTTTCTCGCTTATGTGCACAGGTGAGGAATTGTCCGCATCCCTAATTGAAGCCGGGAGCTGCTAATTGCCACACCTGAGCCACATCCCCATAATAAATAGGAGAAGCGCGAGGAGGAAAGGGAAACGGTAAAAGAAAGGAAGAGACAGAGAGTGAGAGAGAGCAGCATTAGGGGAAAGAGAGTGGATGAGCCAGCCAGCTGAGAAAGAGAGAGGTCAGCGCGGTCAGGGGTCCCAGGTAGAGCGAGTCATCGGTGCCCGTGGGACAGGATTATATCTACTGAGTTAATAGAAGAGTGGGTATGAATATCTAGGGGTAAACATCACAAGTAAATATAAAGCACTTTATCAACTAAATTTTGCCGTCTGTATGGAAAAAATAAAGTAAGACTTGCATAGATGATCAACCCTTCATCTGACTTTAGCTGGAAGAATTAACATTGTTAAGATGAATATCCTTCCTAAGCTTTTAATTTTATTTCAAAACATTCCAATATACATCAACAGATCATTTTTTAAGAAATCAAACTCTACCATAACCTCATTTGTTTGGAATTCAAAACCCCCAGGTATCCAAAGAGTGACCCTACACAGACCTAAGGCAGAAGGCGGCATGGCACTACCTAACTATCAGTTTTATTACTGGGTAGCAAACATACAAACTATAAAAACCTGGACATGGACACAAATAGATCAACAGACACAGGCTTGGTCCAGAATAGAAATAAAATCCTGCAGCACTTCTTTATATTCCTTGCTTTGTACCCCCAATAAGTACAAGTCATCGCCAATATACTAACAACCCAATTGTGCTTCACTCACTCAGAATATGGAGCCAATGTAGGAAGCATTTTAAGACAGAGAAGCTTTTATCTGTGGCTCCTCTGCACGAGAAACACCTTCTTCCACCCTCTCAAACGTATGCAGTTTTTAATGTCTGGAAAATATTTGGGATTAAATCACTTACATAGACAACATCTTTGCATCCTATGAACAATTACACTCCAACTTTAACTTTCCAGCAACACATTTCTTTCACTATCTTCAAATTCAAAACTTTGTTAAACAGAACCTGCCCGATTAACAACACTTTATGCAAAATTCATCTTAATTCTACACTTTCTTACGCTTGTTTTATTTATTTTATGGTACAGTCATGGCCTAAATTATCAGCACCCCTGGAATTTTCCCAGAAAATGCACCATTTCTCCCAGAAAATTATTGTTATTACAAATGTTTTTGTACACACATGTTTATTTCCTTTATGTGCATTGGAACAACACAAAAAAACAGATTAAAAAAAGCCAAATCTGACATCATGTCACACAAAACTCCAAAAATGGGCCGGACAAAATTATTGGCACCCTTTCAAAATTGTGGGTAAATTGTTTTATTGCAAGCATATGATGCTCGTTTGAACTCACCTGTGACAAGAAACAGGTGCTGACTATATAGCAATCACACCTGAAGCCAGTTAAAATGGAGAACAGTTGACTCAACCTTTCTGTTGTGTGTCTGAATGTACCACACTAAGCATGGAGAACAGAAAGAACAGCAGAGAATTGTCTGAGGACTTCAGAACAAAAATTGTGGAAAAATATCAACAATCTCAAGGCTACAAGTCCATCTCCAGAGATCTTCATGTTCCTTTGTCCACTGTGCGCAACATAATCAAGAAGTTCACAACACATGGCACTGTAGCTAATCTCCCTGGACGTGGATGGAAGAGAAAAATTGATAAAAGACTGCAACGAAGGATAGTCCAAATGGTGGATAAACAGCACCAATCAACTTCAATACATAGTCAAGCTGTTCTGCAGACTCAGGGTACAACAGTGTCAGCTCGAACTATCCGTCGACATCTGAATGAAATGAAACGCTATGGCAGGAGAGCCAGGAGGACCCCACTGCTGACACAGAAACATAAAAAAGCCAGACTGGAGTTGGCCAAAATGTACTTGAGGAAGCCAAAATCCTTCTGGGTGAACATCTTGTGGACAGATGAGACCAAGGTAGAGGTTTTTGGTAAAGCTCATCATTCTACTGTTTACATAAAACGGAATGAGGCCTACGAAGAAAAGAACACAATACCTACAGTCAAACATGGTGGAGGTTCTAAGATGTTTTGGGGATGTTTTGCTGCCTCTGGCACTGGATGCCTTGACTGTGTGCAAGGCATCATGAAATCTGAAGACTACCAAAAGATATTGGGGCGCAATGTAGGGCCCAGTGTCAGAAAGCTGGGTCTGCGTCAGAGGTCATGGGTGTTCCAGCAGGACAATGACCCCAAACATACCTCTAAAAGCACCTAGAAATGGTTGAAGACACAGCGCTGGAGAGTTCTGAAGTGGCCAGCAATGAGTCCGGATCTAAATCCGATTGAACACTTATGGAGAGATCTCAAAATTGCTGTTGGGAGAAGGCGCCCTTCAAATCTGAGAGACCTTGAGCAGTTTGCAAAAGAAGAGTGGTCAGAAATTCCAGTTGAGAGGTGTAACAAGCTTGTTGATGGTTATAGGAAGCGCTTGATTTCAGTTATTGTTTTCCAAAGGGCGTGTAACCAAATATTAAGTAGAGGGTGCCAATAATTTTGTCCAGCCCGGTCTTTGAGTTCTGTGTGACGTGATGTCAGATTTGGCTTTTTTTCTTTGTTTTTTTGTGTTGTTCCAATGCACATAAAGGAAATAAACATGTGGATACCAAAACAGGTGTAATTGCAACAATTTTCTGGGAGAAACGGTGCATTTTCTGGGAAAATTCCAGGGGTGCCGATAATTTCAGCCATGACTATATGTATAGTTCATGGATACAGCTGACTCAAATTGCATGGATTTGGCTTAATATTTACAGATTTTATGGATTCTACTTTGATTGGGAACAGCTGAGTCTGTTGATCACAAGACGAGGCCTACGAACATTTCACCTCCCACCTAACTCTAATATTGCTCAGTTTCGAGGACTCAGACAGCATTCCTGTAATATATAAAACCATTTTACAGTCTCTCCCTTTCAAAGATCCCAGCGTACAGTGGGAAAGGATCTCTCACTCAGTATCTCAGAAAAGGAGTGGAAAGTAGCAATGCAGAGAATCCACTCGAGGTCCATATGTGCAAAGCATACAATTATTCAACATAAAATTATATTTCGAGATCATCTGCCTCGCTTAAAATTGTCCAAAATGTTTCCAGGGCGAGAGCCAACCTGCGAACGCTGCAATCGAGCTCCAGCCTCACTGGGTCACATGTTTTGGGCCTGCACCAAATTAACATCATTCTGGACAAAATCTTTAAATGCCATTCAGACAGCCTTGGTGTCCCAATCCCTCCTAATCCACTAATAGCTGTGTCTGGTGGGCTCACAGAGGGGCTTCAAGTGGAGAAGGACAAACAAACTGTAATTGCCTTTACTTCACTATCAGCACGTAGACTTATCTCGCTCAACTGGAAGAATCCTAACTCTCCTATTCTAAGTTGGTGGGTAACTGATTTTATATATTATCTGAAATTGGAAAAAATCAAATTCTCACTTAGAGGATCTGTGCAGAACGTTTTCAAAACCTGGCAGGATCTGATCAATAACATTTTAGAATAAGTTTTTAAAGCACTGAGGAAGCAGATTCTCTCCCCTCTTTTACTCCATTTATCTCTATTCATTTATTATTTTATCTATTCATTTGTCTTTACTAGCATAAAGTTTTAGACTGCTGGCCTGGCTCTCTTTCTCAGTGGTAGGGGTTGATTTTTTTCAAACCTTTTTCTTTTTGTAAAATTCGAGTTATGTGTATGGAGTGTTATTTGATTTGAAAAAAATTCAATAAAATTAAAATATAGAAGAGTGGGTACGATCGGGGACAAGTCCACCCTAGGGATCCGAGGGATGACTTTGAGTGTGAGAAGGAAGACGGGAGGACAACCGACCCCAAGCAGTCAGGCAGACGCCGGTAATGTGAGGACTGCGGCGGCTGAAGTTTCTCCCGCTGAGCATACTTTGAAAGAGACTGAGAAGGAGCTGAGCTTGGCTGGTGTGACCCCAATGTCGTCAGAAGGATTTTAATCTTGTTTTAGCCTTGTGTTAACACCTGGGATTTTGACCTTTTTATTGGATTATTTATTTATTATGAACATTTGGATTGCACTGCACTATTTATTTGGACACTGTGGATTTTGTTGTTTTGATAAAACCATTTTGCACCTTTTTTTCACCGTCCCCTTGCTTCGTGATGTCTTCACTCTCCAGCTCATCCAGTGACATTACCAACAGTGTCGGGTTCAAGAGCTCCCCAAAACGGAGATGGGAACATGGAGCAGAACCAGCATCGTCGCACACTGTTCCAGTATGGTGCTGAGGTGTCACCTGTAGCTGTGTTTTTTTTCCAAAATTACCAAAGTTCAGCAGCTCTAGCATAAAAATGGGATTCAACAAAAACCTGACGCGCTGAAATGATTCCACAGGCAAAAACTTCAACACAATCCAACCTTTGCTCCTTAGGGACAAGCTGACAGAGATGGGAGTAGATTCATACCTGGTGGCATGGATTGTGGACTATCTTAAAGACAGACCTCAGTACGTGCATCTTGGGAACTGCACGTCTGACATTGTGGTCAGCAACACAAGAGAGCCACAACGGACTGTACTTTCTCCGGTCCTGTTCAGCCTATATACATCAGACTTCCAACACAACTCGGAGTCCTGCCACATGCAAAAGTTCGCTGACGACACTGCTATCGTGGGCTGCATCAGGAGTGGGCAGGAGGAGGAGTATAGGAACCTAATCAAGGACTTTGTTAAATGGTGAGACTCAAACCACCTACAACTGAACACCAGCAAAACCAAGGATCTGGTGGTGGATTTTAGGAGGCCCAGACCCCTCATGGACCCCGTGATCATCAGAGGTGACTGTGTGCAGAGGGCGCAGACCTATAAATATCTGGGAGTGCAGCTGGATGATAAACTGGACTGGACTGCCAATACTGATGCTCTGTGTAAGAAAGGACAGAGCCGGTTATACTTCCTTAGAAGGCTGGCGTCCTTCAACATCTGCAATAAGATGCTGCAGATGTTCTATCAGACGGTTGTGGCAAGCGCCCTCTTCTACGCGGTGGTGTGCTGGGGAGAAGAGGGACGCCTCATGTCTGAACAAACTGGTGAGGAAGGCAGGCTCTATTGTAGGCACGGAGCTAGACAGTTTGACATCTGTGGCAGGCTCCTATCAATTATGGAAAATCCACTGCATCCACTGAACAGGATCATCTCCAGACAGAGGAGCAGCTTCAGCGACAGACTGCTGTCACTGTCCTGCTCCACTGACAGACTGAGGAGATCGTTCCTCCACCACACTATGCGACTCTTCAATTCCACCCAGTGGGGTAAACGTTAACATTATATAAAGTTATTGTCTGTTTTTACCTGCATTACTATCAATCTTTAATTTAATATTGTTTTTTGCATTAGTAAGGTTCTGCTGGAGTATATGAATTTCCCCTTGGGATTAATAAAGTATCTATCTATCTATCTATCTATCTATCTATCTATCTATCTATCTATCTATCTATCTATCTATCTATCTATCTATCTTTGTTTTTGTAAAGTTTTTGTTAAAATTCAAAGTAAAACAGTTCTCACAAAAAAGAGAAAATTGAAATAGCAAAAAAATGAAAACTTCTTGTTAAGAAAAGTTATTTTCAAAGCTTAAATCTTATTACTTTTGAAATTGTTACAAATTACTTCAAAACATATCTGAATCATCTCAAAATGGTCAGAAAACTGTATGCTTATCCCATTTCTAAGTTGAAAATGGGTCTTTGAAGTCCCTGTGCACTGGGACCCTGCCATTCTAAACAACAACAACAACAAGAGGACATTTTCATACAAATGATGGAGCTCAAAGTGCTTTAGATGATGAAGAAAGAGAAAAAAGACAAAATAAATAAGAAGATAGAATTAGGGAACACCAATTAACATAGAATAAAAGTAAGGTCCAATGGCCAGGGAGGACAGAAAAAACAAAAAAAAACTCCAGACGGTTGGAGAAAAAATAAAATCTGCAGGGGCTCCAAGGCCATGAGACCACTGAGCCCCCTCTGGGCATTCTACTTGACATTAATGATCTCAATCAGTCCTCAGGGTATTCAGGGTTCACATGGAAGAACTTGATGATGACAGTCGTGTGAACTTTAATCCATCAATGGATGGACATCACAGTGCTTTGATCGGGTGGTGGTGGCGCAGATCAACACCATAAAAAACCAGAAAAAGAACAGAAGAGAAAGTAGGAGTTAGCACAGATTACAGAGCCACCATGAATAATAATGATAATTAATTGAATATACAGAGCATCAGGATTAAACTAAAATGAAGCTCTGAGAAAGCCATGTTAAAGTAACAAGTTTTTAGCAGTTTTTCTAAAGTGCTCCACCGCATTAGCCTGGCGAATTTCTATTAGTAAACTTGTATTCCGGATTTGAGGTACATAACAGCAGAAGGCCGGCTCACCACTTCTTTTAAGTTTAGCTCTTGTAATTCTAAGCAGACCCTCATTTGAAGATCTAAGATTACAATTTGGAGTGTAAGGTGAGAGTCATTCTGAGATAGAGGGTGGAGAAGAATATTGAAGGCTTTGTAAATCATCAGCAGGATTTTAAAGTCAATTCTAAATGACACTGGTAACCAGTGTAGTGACGCTCAGACTGGGGTGATGTGCTTGGATTTTCTTTTCCTAGTTAAGATTTTGGCAGCTGCATTCTGCACTCGTTATAATCAATTGATGTCTTTTTGGGTGGTCCTGAGAGGAGTGCGTTACAATAATCTAGTCGACTAAACACAAAAGCGTCAGCTAATTTCTCAGCATCTTGCAATGTTATAAGAGGTCTAACTTTTGTTATATTTCTTAAGTGAAAAAATGCTGTCCTAGTAATCGGATTAATATGTGATTTAAAATTCAGGTCCGAGTCAATAGTCACCCCTAAATTCTTTACCTCCGTCTTGACTTTTAATCCTAATGAATCAAGTTTATTTCTAATACCCTCATTATATCCATTATTGCCAATCACTAACATTTCTCTTTTCTTCTTATTTAGTTTAAGAAAATTACTACTCAGCCATTCAGAAACACAAGTAAGACATTGGGGGTCAGTGAATCAACAGAGTCGGGGTCGTCAGGTGTCATTGATAAATACAGTTGTGTGTCGTCAGCAGAGCTGTGGTTGCTCACGTTACGCCCTGAGATAATCTGACCTAATAGATGCATGTAAATCGAAAAGAGCAGCAGACCCAGGATAGACCCTTGTGGACCACCATGTAGAATATCAGGGGTCTTTGAAGTATAATTACCACAACTAAAAAAGAATTTTCTACCTGCCAGGTAGGATTCAAACCAATTTACGACCCTGACTGAGAGGCCCACCCATTGACTAAGGTGATTTCTAAGAATATTGTGATCAATGGTATCAAATGCAGCACTCAGATCTAAGAAGATGAGAACAGATAGACGGCCTCTGTCTGCATTGACTACTTTAACGAGAGCAGTTTCTGTACTGTGATTTGTTCTAAAACCCGACTGAAACTTCTCAAGACTAGCAGGTTCATTGAGGTGGTCATTAAGCTGCATAATGACTGCCTAAACCAACTGACTTAATTATCACACTGTATCTCAGTTAAAGCAAGAAAATTGTATCTCTTACATTGCCTATAGGGGAAAAGACAATACCACTGTCTATGAATATGAAAGAAATGTATATTCTATTCAAATTAAGCAAAAACTAATATGAGTTTCACTCAAAGCTTTAACTTTCTGATTGCCTCTTACATCCCTCATTACACAGCTGGCACTCAGGTGCCAATCCGGGTGGTTTGTCATGTGGTGAGTGTGGCAACACTCTGTAATCAGTGCATGCTCCCAACCTCCTCCCACAAGAGGCATCGCTACCTGCCTATTACCATAAGGGTCTACCATCAGCCCTACAGAGATGGCAGCAACCCACAGTCCCCTGAGGTTCATTCCAATGCCCCTGGGAGTTAGCGACTGCTTCTTTGTGATTTTTCTTTATGTTTGCGACCTTTTTTTTTTTAACTCTGTTCTTGACCACTCTTCAATTTTCATTTTGGGATTTTGTTCACCTTGGATTGGATTTGCTGGCAAACTCCTTTCTGCCTTTTGTGCTCCACTGTGCTCTCATTTTGTTTAGAGCATTCGAGTGAAAAATAAATCTCTTTGTTTCATAAAGACCCTGAGTTTGCTCTTATTACTTGCTGGGGTTTGATGGTATCTTCCCCCTCTAGTGGACATGTTTGGAAGTTTCTGGGACTCTTGAGATTCATAACAGAGGTAGAATTTTGCTCTGAACTTAGCGTTTCTGGCTTCAGTGTTTCTCCCTGCAATCTCGGGTTTTGACCATCTACTTTGTTTTCTGACTCCTTATCCTTTGTCATTATTTTATTTTTCTGAATTCAGGACAACTGAAGCCTTTCTTTCTCTTTTTCAGGCCAGTGTAAGAATTGAGACACAAAGCTGCCTGATTGTTCCTTTTGCTTGATTTTTAAATTTTTTTTTGAGATTCGTCCCAGCATTAATCACATTAGCATGACAAAGGCAATATTGACTCTCCAGTCACTGTCCCCCGATGCATCAAATCCCATCCTTGGGGTCTTTAATCATCACCTGCCGAAACCGCTGCTGACGAAGCAAACTTTTATCAATATGTAACTCTGTGCTCTTCAGAACAATCCAATATTTGACCTCTGCTATGGTTCAATATGTTGGACCACCAGGAGACCCCCAAGGGTGTGAGTACCAACTCCTAGATTGCAGGATGGCTAAGGAAAGACTGAATGGGACATAGAAGTGTGGACTGAGGTGATACGGGCCACATCATGGAGTAATAGTTGACTTTCTGGAGTAACTGTCCACGTGAATATGGCAGCTATTTTTAAATGGTTGTGTTTTTACTTACCTGGATTTTGTTGGATGAAGTGGCTAGAAAACTGCCAGAGAAGATGGTTCTGTGGTGGGAGGAAGGCACTGTGTCTTGCAGCTTATCAATAATTAACGGTGACAGCTCATTTTCAGCATCAGAAAGCCACCATGAACTTAAAAGAAGTCAGGATCAGGTGCTGGTGTGACAATGTGAAGAAGAGGATCGTGTCACATATGTGTGCCTGGGAACCCCCTTTCTGGCTCTGGTGAGGTAGGCAATTTGACCCCAGGAGGACAAGGGGTGCCAATGCTAACAGTATCATCTCTTTCCTCAGAAGTAACAAAGGGCCATTAAAGGAAGGTGCGTAGCTCCGGCCAACTCCACCAAGAAGAATCCGCCCCCTTTGCCACTGGCATTATAAAAACATGGCAACCAGGGAGCTGTGTGTCAGACTTTGACCAGTGAAGGGGGATGACAGAGCATCCAAATCTCAGGTCATAAGATCCCATGACAGATTGTGGCTAACCAGGGGCATTTTTTCGTTTTCATTTTGCTGCTGTGTGGCTTCATTTCTGTTGATATTAATTGAGGTTACCAGGCTGCCACCCCAACTTTTAGCCGACCTACTATGACTGTCTGTTCCTGGCCACTTTACAGTTGGATCCAAGTCTGAGTGGTAAACTCAACTCAAGGAAACTATGGTGGCCCCAAAGGGCAAGTGACAAAAAGTGTAAAGGTGTGACACATACAATTAAATGTGGTGCCACACAATTAAAAATGGTGACGCGCACAGGTAAATGTGGCACGCACAATTAAACAAAGTGACGCACATATTTAAATAAGATGATGCGCAAAATTAAATGTGGCATGCAAAATGAAACGAGGTGATGCACAGAATTAAATGTGATGCTGTACATTCAAAAATAGTGACACGCACATTCAAATAAGGTGGCGCACAAAATTAGATAAATTCAGATGTCTTTTCACTATTCCTGGAGGGTGGGACTGGACTGTGTGTCTGCCTGAGGGGTTGCCAACCGGGATCCGGAGTTGTTTCGCCGTGGGGTGGGTGCGGCAACACACTGTACCAGTGCATGCTCCCCAACTTGACTTGACTTGAAAGAGCTCTGATTACATCAGGATGACCAGACATGGCCGCAAATTGACTTTTTACATTGATGAAATATGATTTTATTTTAATGAATGTACACCCAAATGATATAAAAACTGAATGTATTGATGTACTGGAGGGTCAATGTGTAGCGGTCAGGGGCCGCTAAGATTCACACCGTCAAAGATGACGGTGATTTATTTATTTTAATAGAAGAGATCCCAGGAACGTCCCCAGCCTTGGATCGACCCACACACACTCACAACAGAGACAATAAAGCACACTGGGAGCGGCAAACAATTACAAATATAATGACCCAAAATAATTAATGAAAACAGTAATACCACCCCTGACCCCTTCGGCGATATTACATATAAACACTAACACCACACAGCAAAGTCCATATAAACCAAACCGGATGAAGATGAAAAGTGACCAAGTTAAGTCCAGCGATTTGTATATTGAAAGGGAGCGGGAAAAATACAGTCCTACCGTAGTTACTGATGATGAGGATGAAATCAGATGGTTGATTCAGGAGCGCTCCACTCTTCCGGAAAACCAAAGAATCCAACACAGTTCTCAGTGCACAGGTAGACAGACAATCCAGACCCCAACAAACGAATACAGTCCAGGACACAAAGATTAGAGTTCCAATAACAGCAGGCAGAGACGACAGATAACCGCAACACACACCGCACCGGACAAAACAAACTTTTTTTTTTCTCTTTGCCCTCTGCCCTCCTTTTAACTACCTGTGGCCACCTTTGACCCCAGCAGCCCCAGCAAGGACTGCTGGGAGATGCAGTTCTTATAAAGTAGCACTGCTACAAATGGCTTCCAGCAAAGCCGACATGACGAAGTGAAGCTTGGCTGAGCTATTCCTGACCTGCTGGCCAGTGACCTGAGAAGTGACAAAAGGTCGACGACAGAAACTGACGAGAAACCAGAACAGGTCTTCTGTACAAATACGCAGCATTAGCTCTCTAAAAAGGGAACTAAAATATAGTGCGTCATACTCATCGTTTCTGAGCTTTAATATGTTAGTCACATCGATGCACATTCTGATATGGCTTGTTTTGTAAGCGAGTCGTCATTTAGATGGTTTGCCTGCATTTCCCTATTTGCTCAAGGGTGTCTTCCTCTCCCAGTTCATCTGAAATGTGGCATATGCACTGGTTAGAGTTACTGTAAATGTACACTCGTTTTCTATGGCAGGTATTTTCTGCAAAAAAGGAATTCAAAATCAAAATCAAAAAATGAAAATACAGTATCTTTTTTGGCAATATTGCAATTTCATTTTCAATGTTTACATACAAGAAGGCTGCAAAGATACAAATAAAATGAAATAACACCATTTGCAACTTCAGTTTCAGCCTGAACAGCAATTAGTCTGCAAAAATGAAAAGTAAAACACAAATAAGAGCTGGCGCCACCTGCTGCTCACTGCATTTTCATTTTCCAGTTCTCAAC
This sequence comes from Erpetoichthys calabaricus, assembly GCF_900747795.2. Classification (NCBI taxonomy): domain Eukaryota; kingdom Metazoa; phylum Chordata; class Cladistia; order Polypteriformes; family Polypteridae; genus Erpetoichthys; species Erpetoichthys calabaricus. The sequence continues at coordinate 3,963,970 of NC_041399.2, forward strand.
ATGCAAAAAGATCTGGTCAAATGGCTAGGCTTTGCACCTCGATTTCCCACAATTCTTTGTACTTCGTAAGCTGTAGAGCCACTTTGATCGATAGATCACTCCTCACTTTGACTGCGTTTAGTTCACGTGATTTTCATCTTTTCACCTCCGTACTACGAGCTTCACGGAGAAACCGTCTTAAAACTTGAAGACTGTGCCTAACTGTAGCTCTGAAGTAATTAATGAGCAATTACAATTAATTACTTAAATTACAATGAATTAAATTAATTAATTAATGTGAAATTACAATATTGAACATGACAGACATTAGCCTTTATTACGTCATAACTTACCTTTATTACACTGAAGTAGATACGGGATGCTTTTTATTTTTGTTTTTTTTTGTAATATTATATAATTTACCCCTCTATAATTTTCACTCCCCATTCACATTCCCCTGCAGTTGTTTCTTCTTGACTCTAATTTATTCCATAGTAATAAGGAATTATGGGTATTGGGGAGCTGTTAGGAAGTAGATAATAATAATAAGGTGGTGTAACGTGTACTCTAAAACAATCTTACTAAAAGGACCTGTTAAAGTTTATCACTTTGAACCTGTCTCTGTCTTCTTCCTTTTTATTAGTACAATATTATTGCCTATAGATAAAACAATCACATCCAATGAAGTAATAAATCATGTAATTAAGGGAATGTGGGGGTTAGATAAACTAACTGTTAACAAAGAGTCGTTCACAAACCAATTAACCAATCAGCAAAGCAAATGAACAAAATTCAGACTAAACCATAATGACTCAGAGGAGAACTCTAACAATAAAGCACAAAACTAAACACCACATTTTCAAATTTTCATTCTCATCCTTTTCCTAATCAGTTTTCACTGCTAATTAACTCTCTTTTCCCTACATTTTAATAGCCCTGTTTTTAAGGATTCAGTCCTCTGAATCGATTTGTTTCTTCATTAAATGGCAGCTAAACAGAAATGAGACGTGAAACGAGCCGACCAACTAAATTGGAACGTCAAACTCCAGCCAGTTTCACTCCAACCAGTTTCTTAATGAGGAGCCGATTCTTGCAGTTAATTAAAGCCGTTATTGAATATTAGGACTTTGTTGCTGCTCTCGTTTTTCCACAGCAGTGAGTTGATTTTCTGTTTTTTCTAAGACCATCGCCAAGATGTTTTGGTGACCTGAGCAAACCAACATGACCGAGACCCTCACCTTTCTTCATTTTCAGGTCAGCTAGTCATGTGGATTCTCATTCTTGTTTGGCTGTTCATTAAGGAAAAAGAAACAACTAAGGAAAAAAAAAAGAATGGCTCAATAATTAAGAAGATGGTTAAAATGAAAACCTGCAGCCCCTGCAGCCCAGCAGGACCAGAATTGGCTACCCCTGCTATACACAAAATCATGGACCCTCCTCTTGCTAATTAGTGATCACTTACTAAGGAACTGATGGAAGTGTTATTTGATTGAACCCTTGAGACACCTGGCATTGACCACCTGTTGACTTGACCTACGGCACATCAGTGGTCCAACTTGATTAATATCACAGAGCAGGTGTGCTGATGGTCAGACCCTCCGTAGTTGGTGCCTCACTTAGATACATAGATAGATAGAAAGATAGATAGATAGACAGATATGCAAGGTACTATATAATAGATAGATAGATAGATAGATAGATAGATAGATAGATAGATAGATAGATAGATAGATAGATAGATAAGGCACTGTGTTAAAGCCTCCATAAGTCTTGTGATCTATAGATGATGTCTGCAGTAGTAAACAGTGGATGACGATGTCACTGTGTCCCTAATTATCAGCATCCCTCCCCGTGTCCCTCTTTGTGATGTTGTCTTAGGCTCTGCCATTCCATACTTAAATTATCAGCTGCAGTGTAAGACATTGCGTTTGTTTTCTTTTTTATTGTCACTTTTGCTATTTGTGAATTATATGTCATATACATATAATTATGAAAAATATATAATATGAAAAATTTGAAAGGCACTATATAATACATAGATACAGTGCATCCGGAAAGTATTCCCAGCACATCACTTTTTCCACATTTTGTTATGTTACAGCCTTATTCCAAAATGGATTAAATTCATTTTTTTCCTCAGAATTCTGCACACAACACCCCATAATGACAACATGAAAAAAGTTTACTTGAGATTTTTGCAAATTTATTAAAAATAAAAAAATTGAGAAAGCACATGTCCATAAGTATTCACAGCCTTTGCCATGAAGATCAAAATTGAGCTCAGGAGCATCCTGTTTCCCCTGATCATCCTTGAGATGTTTCTGCAGCTTCATTGGAGTCCACCTGTGGTCAATTCAGTTGACTGGACATGATTTGGAAAGGCACACACCTGTCTATAGAAGGTCTCACAGTTGACAGTTCATGTCAGAGCACAAACCAAGCATGAAGTCAAAGGAATTGTCTGTAGACCTCTGAGACAGGATTGTCTTGAGGCACAAATCTGGGGAAGGTTACAGAAACATTTCTGCTGCTTTGAAGGTCCCAATGAGCACAGTGGCCTTCATCATCCATAAGTGGAAGAAGTTCGAAACCACCAGGACTCTTCCAAGAGCTGGCCTGCCATCTAAACTGAGCAATCGAGGGAGAAGGGCCTTAGTCAGGGAGGTGACCAAGAACCCAATGGTCACTCTGTCAGAGCTCCAGAGGTCCTCTGTGGAGAGAGGAGAACCTTCCAGAAGGACAACCATCTCTGCAGCAATCCACCAATCAGGCCTGTATGGTAGAGTGGCCAGACGGACGCCACTCCTTAGTAAAAGGCACATGGCAGCCCGCCTGGAGTTTGCCAAAAGGCACCTGAAGGACTCTCAGAACATGAGAAAGATAATTCTCTGGTCTGATGAGACAAAGATTGAACTCTTTGGTGTGAATGCCAGGCGTCACATTTGGAGGAAACCAGGCACCGCTCATCACCAGGCCAATACTATCCCTACAGTGAACCATGGTGGTGGCAGCATCATGCTGTGGGACTGGGAGACTAGTCAGGATAAAGGGAAAGATGACTGCAGCAATGTACAGAGACATCCTGGATGAAAACCTGCTCCAGAGCGCTCTTGACCTCAGACTGGGGCGACGGTTCATCTTTCAGCAGGACAACGACCCTAAGCACACAGCCAAGATATCAAAGGAGTGGCTTCAGGACAACTCTGTGAATGTCCTTGAGTGGCCCAGCCAGAGCCCAGACTTGAATCTGATTGAACATCTCTGGAGAGATCTTAAAATGGCTGTGCACCGACGCTTCCCATCCAACCTGATGGAGCTTGAGAAGGTGCTGCAAAGAGGAATGGGCCAAACTGGCCAAGGATAGGTGTGCCAAGCTTGTGGCATCATATTCAACAAGACTTGAGGCTGGAATTGCTGCCAAAGGTGCATCGACAAAGTATTGAGCAAAGGCTGCGAATACTTATGGACATGGGATTTCTCAATGTTTTTATTTTTAATAAATTTGCAAAAACCTCAAGTAAACTTTTTTCACGTTGCCATTATGGGGTGTTGTGTGTAGAATTCTGAGGAAAAAAATGAATTTAATCCATTTTGGAATAAGGCTGTAACATAACAAAATGTGGAGAAAGTGATGCGCTGTGAATACTTTCCGGATGCACTGTAGATATGAAAGGCACTATATAATAGATAGACAAGGCACTTCAGACCCCTTCACATTCTGCACACTTTAATTAATTTGAAATGACCCATAATGACAAAATGACGTGAGATGTTTTCAGAAAAGGATGAAAATTTTCATCCATCCATCCATCCATTATCCAACCCGCTATTATCCTAACTACAAGGTCACGGGGGTCTGCTGAAGCCAATCCCAGACAACACAGGGCGCAAGGCAGGAAACAAACCTCAGGCAGGACGCCAGCCCACTGCAGGGCGCACACACCCACACACCAAGCACACACTAGGGACAATTTAGGATCGCCAATACACCTAACCTGCATGTCTTTGGACTGTAGGAGGAAACCCACACAGACATAGGGAGAACTTGCAAACTCCATGCAGGGAGGACCCAAGAAGTGAATCCAGGCCTTCTTACTTCAAGGCGGCAGCGCTACCACTGCGCCACCGTGCCACCCACGGATGCAAATTTTTTTTTCAAAATCCATAAACTGAAATTTCTCACTTCTGGACATCTTCTGTGGCACTTGGAGTCACCTCAGCCATGAAGTGTGTTGGACTTTCCTGGATGTTCTTCACAACGAATGCTGAGGCTAATGAAGGAGGATGTGCTCGGCCTGGATGTGCAGCCCCCTGGCCTCCCGTGAGCAATTTGCTCAAAGAGACAACTGCTAGGCGGACAGCTGCAAGTCAGTAACAGACTGCAAAAAGCATCTCTGGCTGACAAAGAATTTACCCGTCCTTGATTTATTCATTTAATATGGCACTTCAGAGCCGTTCATTCAGGAAATTTATAGTTCAATAACATTTGGGCTGGCCAGGGAAGAAGAAAAACTCTACTTGGAAAATTCAGGGCTAAACGGTAAAGGTTTTGGGCAAGGCCACCTGAAGATTAAGAAGAGCAGCAATGAGTACAGGATATTAGCGGGACCACCAGAAACACTAACACGTGCCATCAGACATGAGCCCCTCACTTCTAAAGTCACATACAAACATACAACGGTGGGCAAAACTAAAGACAAAGATAGGAAGGCAAAGAAGAAAGGGTACAGGGAGAACGGACATCTCCAGAGAAATTAGAAGAGCAGAAAGGTGGAATATGAAGGACTTCGAAAAGGGGCTAATAGACACCATTTGACATTGACTAACACCTACCACCAACAGACAGATGGAGAGGAAAGGCACTATATGATAGATAGATAGATAGATAGATAGATAGATAGATAGATAGATAGATAGATAGATAGATAGATAGATAGATAGATAGATAGATAGATAGATAGATAAGGCACTATATTAACGCCTCCATAAGTCTTGTGATCTATAGATGATGTCTGCAGTAGTAAATAGTGGATGACGATGTCACTGTGTCCTGTGAGGGATGGCCGGCCTGTTACCCCGGCCAATACCCCCAGGATGCCAGATGGAGCTGTCCCCAAATACCAGCAGGGAATCATGGACGATGGAGTTTTCCTTTACAGCCCTGCTGGATACCACAGGGGCCAACAGATGACGCTGCAGGGAGGCCCAGAGAGTTGTTTGTGCCCTATAACCCGGAAGTACGTCGTAAGCAAGGCAACAAAGGAAATGATGTGCTTCCGGGATGAAGAAAAGGATTTTTATCTGACCCGGAAGTGATAAGGAATCACATGGACTGTAGGGTTGAAACCACTTCCGGGTCAGGGAATATAAAAGGATGCTGGGAAATCCCAGACATTGAGCTGAGCTGGGAGGAAGGGTGGCAACGTGTCTGGGAGTGAGGAGGATTATTGTTATTGTTTATTGATTAGTTATTGATTTAGGAGATTTGTGGAGAGGTGGTGCTTTGTGCACATTTATTATTATAATAAATTCATTTTGGACTTTTATCTAGTGTCTGACGTCTGGTCTGAGGGTTCAAGGGGTTACGGAAACCCTTTAATCTGTCACAGTCCCTAATTTATCAGCATCCCTCCCTGTGTCCCTCTTTGTGATGTTGTCTTAGGCTCTGCCATTCCATACTTAAATTATCAGCTGCAGTGTCAGACATTGCGTTTGTTTTCTGTTTTATTGTCACTTTTGCTATTTGTGAATTATATGTCATATTATTTGTCACAACGTTGATGGTATGGTCACAGAGTCTCCAGCAAACCAACTCAATGGCTTAGACAGCCCTACAATTAAGCCCATGTGGCAAATGGCCATGTGGAAGACCAAAGAAGAGCTGGCTGGATTGAAACAAGGAAGACATATGAGAGGTTCATGTTGCCCCTAAAAATACCCTGGAATGAAACAAATGGTGACTGACCTATTTAACAGCTTCCCCTTCACAAAGCTAGGAGGAGAGAGATTGTCATTTTTGTTATTTGTGAATTATTTCTAATATGTTGGTTCTAATGAAGTGTTTTCTGTTAATTTTGTTCTTATATACTAACTTTATGTGTGACAATCTTCTTTCTATGGGTGAAACCCCATGGGGCGTGGCCACCATTACATCACTGCTGAAGACCCGGCCTCAACCTCTAAAGGCATGCTGGGAACTGGAGTCCCTTAGCAGTTCATTGAGTCTTTTATGAGTGTTGTTCTTTCTTTGATTTTTTTGATATTTGTTTGCTTCTGTTTCTCTCTTGGATGATGTCTTGCTGTGACGTTAATGACCTTTGATGGCCTCCTTACCAGACTCATCCGGGTTGAGGTCTCCCTCAGTTGTACTTGCTCGCCAGTTCCTCTCATTCAGCTCACCTCTTCTCCTTGAGTCTGATGTGGTCGGCCTCATTTCTTCATCTCATTACCTACTTGTTCTTATAAATTTGTGATTTTCTTGTTCTTTGTAATGGCTTATACACATGGGGGTGTCAGATGGGCTACCATAGCATCCTCTCTGACACACCTACTGTGTACTGGCACTCCATTGGGATTAATAAAGTATCTATCTATCTATCTATCTATCTATCTATCTATCTATCTATCTATCTATCTATCTATCTATCTATCTATCTATCTATCTATCTATCTATCTATCTATCTATCTGTCTATCTATCTATCTATGGGCTCAATTTCAATTTGCCAATTTTCTTAAACTGTCTTCTTTGAGGATGTGTGACGTTCCCAGAAGGAAATGAATTGTAGACCTGTGGAGAAAGTCCAGACACATACAAGTTGTGACAGCAGCGACTCTAAGCACTGTGCCGCCTTGCCACCCGTCCTCACCTGGACTGTCCTCTTCTAAACTGTGACACTCTGTGAGGTCATCGGCTGAAGTCAAGCACAGACACAGGGGGATCACAGGAGGGTCCCACTCTTTTAGGCTGCTGCTCAAATGATGCACTTTTTTTAGGGTGTTTCACTTGCGCCTTTCACCCTGTAAAGTGACTGAGGCTGCACGTTCAGAGCACCGCAGGCTAAAAGTGATGCGCCAAACCCGGCAGAGGACGACTTTAATAAAAGCTCAATTTCAAGAGTCGACTGTGAGATTCGAGATGTCCAATAAAATTGATTCACGGAGCAGAAGCCGGCCTTTATTACGGCACCTGATTGTCGGAGTGCCCATTAAACTGATATACGGACTCATTTGATTTCTACTTATTGGACTGAATGAAGAGAGCATCACAGTGGAGGAGCCATCAGTGGATGGCGGCGTAGCAAAGGCACGTTACACACAAGATGTTTATAAGCAAGAGGGGGCTCTGGAGCGCATCTTCAGGAACCGAGTGTCCAGTTTAGGAGATTAACACTCTGGTGTGTGCTGTAACAGACGGCCGGGACGCCCCTGAGATGGAAGGATGGAGGAAGGCAGCTACTTGTGGACACTACCTCCCCCAAAACACTAGATGGCAGCTCCCTTGGAGTGTATCAGTGCCCCGGAATCCCACCGGGCATACTGGGACTTGGAGTTCGGTTTCTCAGCCCTGTTGGGTACCAGCGGGTGCGGTGAAAGGACTTTGGGAGTCATGCTTTCCTTATAGTACTAGGAAGTCACAAGGACAGAAGCCCCGAAGTACTTCCAGGCTGACTAAAGAACTTGAGTTCTCCATCTGACCTGGAAGTGCTGGCAAGTCACATGGGAGGAAGAACAGAAGCACTTCCGGGTCAAGGACTATTTAAAGACCCAGCAGGCGAGCCAGAGTCTGGTGGAGGTGGACAAAGCTTGCTGGGAGGTGTGGAGGAGATACATGGGTCTTTGCTTGGGCCTCCTCCCAGTTAGACGTGCCCAGAACACCTCACCAGGGAGGCGTCCAGGAGGCATCCTGATCAGATGCCTGAGCCACCTCATCTGACTCCTCTCGATGCAGAGGAGCAGCGGCTCTACTCTGAGCCCCTCCCGGATGACTGAGCTTCTCACCCTGTCTTTAAGGGAAAGCCCAGACACCCTGCGGAGGAAACTCATTTCAGCCGCTTGTATTCGCGATCTTTCGGTCACTACCCATAGCTCATGACCATAGGTGAGGGTAGGAACATAGATCGACTGGTAAATTGAGAGCTTCACCTTGCAGCTCAGCTCCCTTTTTCACCACGACAGACCGATGCAATGCCCGCATTACTGCGGATGCCGCACCGATCCGCCTGTCGATCTCACGCTCCATTCTTCCCTCACTCGTGAACAAGATCCCGAGATACTTGAACTCCTCCACTTGAGGCAGGATCTCGCTACCAACCCTGAGAGGGCATTCCACCCTTTTCCGGCTGAGGACCATGGTCTCAGATTTGGAGGTGCTGATTCCCATCCCAGCCGCTTCACACTGAGCTGCAAACCGATCCAGAGAGAGCTGAAGATCACGGCCTGATGAAGCAAACAGAACAACATCATCTGCAAAAAGCAGTGACCCAATCCTGAGTCCACCAAGCCGGACCCCCTCAACACCCTGGCTGTGCCTAGAAATTCTGTCCATGAAAGTTATGAACAGAATTGGTGACAAAGGGCAGCCCTGGCAGAGTCCAACTCTCACTGGAAACGGGTTTGACTTACTGTTCAAGTTCAAGTTCAAGTTCAAGTAGGCTTTATTGTCACTTCAACCATATACAGTTAGTACACAGTGAAACGAAACAACGTTCCTCCAGGACCAAGGTGCTACATGCAACATAAATTTACAACATAAATTAACAGAAAAACTAAACTAGCTAACTAAGAGGCCTAGTTAGCTCGCTAGCAGAGACAAGACAGATTGACCTAACATAAATTACCTAACATAAATTACCTAACATGAATTACAGCATAAATCAACAAAAACTAACTAACTATCTAAGGAAGACTTTTTTAACCAGACAGCAGACAACAAAGTGCACGTGCAATGTGCAAACAAAAGCAACAAGTGACAGTGCGACAAAAAAAAAACACAAACGTAACATAATAATATGGTGTTGTGGTGATGAGTTGAGGTAGTGGAGAAACAGTAAACATTCCTTAGTTTAGCAGCAAAAAAAATTAGGAAGTAAAGAAGTTAGTGCAAAAAGTAGACCAGTAATGGATATTGTGCAAAAAAAGAAAGCATTTACAGGTTGGTGTGTACGATAGTTTGGTAGTGTAGGTCAGTGTGTTTAAGCTTGTGTTGATTAGTCAGTCCAATCTCAATGTTTTGAGGTAGTTGAGTTAAGCTAAGTGATAATGTTTGTGTGTGTGTGTGTGTGCGTGCGTGTGTGTGTGTTTATCAGTCCAGTCCCTTTTTGTTGAGAAGACGGATGGCTTGTGGAAAAAAACTGTTGCACAGTCTGGATGTGTGTGCCCGAATGCTTCGGTACCTTTTTCCAGATGGCAGGAGGGTGAAGTGTGTGTGAGAGGGGTGTGTCCGATCAGCCACAATGCTGGTGGCTTTGCGGATGCAGCGTGTGGTGTAGATGTCTTCAATAGAGGGGAGAGAGACCCCGATGATCTTCTCTGCTGTCCTCACTATCCGCTGTAGGGTCTTGCGGTCCGATATGGCACAATTCCCAAACCAGACAGTGATGCAGCCGCTCAGGATGCTCTTGATAGTTCCTCTATAGAAGGTGGTCAGGATCGGTGGTGGGAGCTGGGCCTTTCTCAGTCTTCTCAGAAAGAAGAGACGCTGTTGGGCTTTCTTGTGTAGGGAGCTGGTGTTGAGGGACCAGCTGAGGTCCTTCTCCAGGTGGACGCCCAGGAATTTGGTGCTGTTGACGATCTCCACAGAGGAGCCGTTGATGCTCAGTGGAGAATGGTCACCTCGTGTCCTCCTAAAGTCAACAACCATCTCCTTTGTCTTGTCAACATTCAGACAGGTTGTTGTCTTTACACCAGTCCGTTAGCCCCTGCACTTCCTCTCTGTACGCTGACTCGTCGTTCTTGCTAATGAGACCCACCACGGTCGTGTCATCAGCGAACTTAATGATGTGATTTGAGCTGTATGTTGCTACACAGTCGTGAGTCAGCAGTGTGAACAGCAGGGGACTGAGCACACAGCCTTGTGGGGCACCAGTGCTCAGTGTGGTGGTGCTGGAGGTGCAGTTCCCGATCCGTACTGACTGAGGCCTTCCGGTCAGAAAGTCCAGGATCCAGTTGCAGAGGGAGGTGTTCAGGCCCAACAGGCTCAGCTTCCCGATCAGTTGTTGGGGGATGATCGTGTTGAATGCTGAGCTGAAATCTATGTACAGCATTCGAACGTATGTGTCCTTCTTGTCCAAGTGTGTGAGGGCAAGATGGAGTGCAGTGGAGATGGCGTCGTCCGTTGAGCGGTTAGGACGGTACGCAAATTGCAGTGGGTCCAGTGAGGGGGGCAGCAGGGACTTGATGTGTCTCATGACAAGCCGCTCGAAGCACTTCATGATGGTGGGTGTAAGTGCAACAGGACGATAGTCATTGAGACAGGACACAGAAGACTTCTTGGGCACGGGTACGATGGTGGTGGCCTTGAAGCACGTGGGAACGACGGCGCTGCTCAGAGAGATGTTGAAGATGTCGGTAAGAACATCTGCCAGCTGTTCTGCACATTCTCTGAGCACTCTGCCTGGGATGTTGTCTGGTCCAGCAGCTTTACGTGGGTTGACTCTGCGTAGAGTTTTCTTCACATCCGCTGTAGTGAGACACAGCACCTGGTCGTTCAGAGGAGGGGTGGTCTTCCTCGCCGCCACGTCGTTCTGCCTGTCGAACCGAGCGTAGAAGTTGTTCAGCACATCTGGGAGGGAGCCGTCACCGTCACAGGCAGGTGATGTCGTCCTGTAGTGTGTGATGGCTTGTAAGCCCTGCCACATGCGCCGTGTGTCACCGCTGTCTATGAAGTGATTGTGGATTCTCTGGGCGTGTGCGCGCTTCGCCTCTCTGATGGCCCGAGAGAGTTTGGCCCTTGCTCTTCTAAGGGCCACCTTGTCTCCCGCTTTGAAGGCAGAGTCTCGGGTCCTCAGAAGTGCACGCACTTCCGCAGTAATCCACGGTTTCTGGTTGGGTCGTGAGATGATGTTCTTGGAGACAGTGACGTCATCGGTGCACTTACTGATGTAGTTGGTCACTGATGAAGTGTACTCCTCCAAGTCAGTGAAGTCGCCGTAAGTTGCAGCCTCCCTAAACATGTTCCAGTCAGTGCTCTCAAAACAATCCTGAAGAGCAGAGATGGCTCCTGCTGGCCAGGTTTTCACTTGCTTCAGAACCGGTTTTGAACGCCTGACGAGTGGTCTGTATGCTGGAATTAGCATAACAGAGATGTGGTCTGAGTAGCCGAGGTGGGGGCGGGGCTCAGCCCGATATGCGCCGGGGATGTTTGTGTAAACAAGATCCAGCGTGTTTTCCCCTCTCGTTGCAAAGTCCACATATTGATGGAATCTAGGAAGCACTGACTTGAGATTTGCATGGTTGAAATCTCCAGCAACAATAAACAGTCCATCCGGGTGTGTATTTTGCAGTTCACTGATCTTTGTATACAGTTCCCATAGCGCTTCCTTAGCATTAGCGCCAGGTGGAATGTACACTCCGATAATGAAAACGGTGGTGAATTCCCGTGGTAAATAAAAAGGTCTGCATCTAACAGTCACAAACTCCACTAGCGATGAGCAATAACTAGAAACTAGCACAGAGTTCTTGCACCATTTCGCGTTGATGTAAACACACAAGCCGCCACCGCGAGTCTTACCGCACAGAGCTGCATTTCTGTCGGCGCGAAACGAGGCTAGCCCATCTAGCTGAATAGCGGCGTCCGGTACTTTGTCGCTGAGCCATGTCTCCATGAAAACAAAGACACAGCAGTCTCTAACCTCACGCTGTGTAGCCTGCTGGAGTCGGATGTAGTCCAGTTTATTGTCCAGGGAGCAGACGTTGGATAGGATCATGGACGGGAGAGCCGGCCGGCTAGGGTTTGTTTTTAGCCTAGCACAGACTCCCGCCCACTTTCCGCGCTTCTGCTTCCTCGCGCACCGCTTCCGATGTCCCCTTCTCCGGCCGCCGGCATCAGGCAACGCCGAGGCTTCGAGGCCTGGTTCGCGCAGCAAGCCGAGGTCGCGTAGCGTTTTCCCGCAGCTCATCATGGATGTCGTTAACCGGTTTGTTTAGGTAGAAGAGTGTCTGGCGGTTGTATGTACGAACACCAGTCGCGACGATATCCATACATAGAGTAAAATAAACACGTTACACATAAAAACGTAAACAACGTAGCACCGTTTTTGCTCCGGAGCAGCCGCTGCGTGCTACTGCCGCGCCGCCATTTCCATCCGGCAATGTGGACCAAGCTCTGGCACCGATCGTACAGGGACCGAACAGCCCTTATCAGGGGGTCTGGTACCCCATACTCTCGGAGTACCCCCCCACAGGATTCCCCGAGGGACACAGTCGAACGCCTTTTCCAAGTCCACAAAACACATGTAGACTGGTTGGGCAAACTCCCATGCACCCTCCAGGACTCTGCTATGTGTGTAGAGCTGGTCCACTGTTCCGTGACCAGGACGAAAACCACACTGCTCCTCCTGAATCAAAGGCTCGACTATCTGATGGACCCTCCTCTCCAGAACCCCTGAATAGACTTTTCCAGGGAGGCTGAGGAGTGTGATCCCTCTGTAGTTGGAACACACCCTCCGGTCCCCTTTCTTAAAGAGGGGGACCACCACCCCGGTCTGCCAATCCAGAGGCACTGTCCCTGATGTCCATGCGATGTTGCAGAGACGTGTCAACCAAGACAGTCCTAGAACATCCAGAGCCTTGAGGAACTCCAGGCTTTTATTTTTATGATTTATTTTTTGCTGCTGTTTTTTCATTTTGATTTCTGGATTGCGTGTCAGGACTTCTTCTCCTTTGGATTGTCTTTCAGGCAACTCCTTTATGCTCTTTTCAGCCTTTTCTTGTATTTCTACCTACATTTGTGAATAAATCCTGAGTTTTTATGAAAATTCTTTTGAGGATTGCCTCAATACAAGCCAGCTCTCTCTTGTGAGACTTTTTTGAGACTCACTTGTTATTTTTGAATCTCAAAAGCCTATTGCCTGTTTTAGGACCAGGACAGGCTCTCATTTATGTGCCTGGGTCAAACTCTGTTCCTAACTGAAGTATCAAGGAGGGGACATTTGAAATACATGGGGTGGGGTGTAATAAGAAAAGACCCAAAAATTAAGGTTTAATATATTTAGTCTTGAATTAGACACTACCTCTAAGTCTCTCCTTCCCACTCGTTGATCAGAGGAGTGATTGCGCTCTCCACTCTACTATTAATTTCACTTGATTTCTTCACCTCTTTGTTTTCTCCTTTGTTTAAATTTCTTCTTTTAATTCTGTTAAAGCTCTTTGTTAAAGTTTCACTCTTTCTGTTAAATTGTCAATTGATTTGCTGTATCGTGTTACTTCAGCAATGGGAATGGCGTCTTCCTTACTCCTTTTTGATACTGTTGGGTGGGCTTCGTCTTTGACCAATCATATATTTTCTAAAATATTTTCTGATAAATAAAACGTTGTAATATTGTTTTTCGTAAAGTCTCTATGTTGTGAGATTTTTGAGACCACGACAAACCCCAAACTGCAGTGTGCGCCGAAACTCTGTTAACGCAGGCAGGGATTGCTTGTCCGCCGCCGGTACAGCTGCAGGTGTTTTCCACTCTGGTAGCTTTATATAGCGTCTTTCATTCCTGGTTAAAATCAGTGAAGTGTCTTTCAGGACCAGAATTTTTTATTTGTTCATCTTTCACCATCAATCTTTATTTTATATATTGTCTTGCAAAATGCCGTTACACAGCGTGGTTTACAATCAGTCAATTTTACCTAGCACTCACTGTTCATTACTTTTGAAAGTTGTGCCTTTAGAAATGAGACTTTACCATGTCAGCAGCTTCCACTAATCTGTTATATAGCGCCTCGTTAGTCCGCTCATATTTTAATATAGCGCCTTTCACCACCATTTCTTCACATTTCCCACTTACTGGATAATCGTAGTTTATGATCTGCCCGTCACCATATTCCATATACCATATTCCACCAGGGGGGGTAAACGTTAATATTTAACATTATACATAGTTATTGTCTGTTTTTTTCACCTGTATTATTATCATTCTTTAATTTAATATTATTTATTGTATCAGTATGCTGCTGCTGAAGAATGTGAATTTCCCATTGGGATTAATAAAGTATCTATCTATCTATCTATCTATCTATCTATCTATCTATCTATCTATCTATCTATCTATCTATCTATCTATCTATCTATCTATCTACCAGCCAAGCGGTGCGCACGTTAAGGCGCGCTCATGTAGTCCGATCTGGTGCGGCGCGTGCTCCCAGTGTGTCACGCGCTCGATGCTAAGTTTGCCGTCAGTCTGCGAGAAGCGGCCGACTTGAGAAGAGCGTCGTCACGACCATCTGTTGAAGGAGCGGCGGCGCACTTCAATATGCTATTAAAATAAAGCCGAACAACAGCTGTCTGCCCGCCGCCGTTATTTCACAGGAATATCGAGCCATCTGGGGTCTTTACCAGCGCGGCTTCTCATAAGGAAGAAAATCAAATGATTAGGAAGTTTTCAAGTGATAAGAAATGAGATCGGAGCGATCCTGTGAGATTTTGGAGCGTTTGAACTGTTAGAACAACTTAGCACTCCGGCAGAACGTCTTTAGACGGCTATTAATATCCGCGGCAGTAGACAGGAGGGCGAAGATGGCAGAGGGCGCCGTGCTACCGTCCATCTTGGGCTGTATAGCGCCTTAACAGGGAGGAGGCAGTGATGATCTGTCCAGCTATAGCTTCAAGGTTCAAGTGACAGGATTTTGTTGTGGAGCTACTGAAGTTCAATCACCAGCAGTTATTGGATAACTTGAGCCTTTAGTGGGCCTAAACGGGAAACCAGAGTTGGGGTCAAACCTGTCGATGACTGAGTCCTTTGACTTATTATGGTCTGTTGATGCCTGGCCACTTCTTAAAAAGTGAACACGGGTTCAGGCCTCCTGAAAACTCAAAGCACACCCATATGGAACTCTAGACAGGCTTTTGGGGGTGGTGAGTGATTGACGCAGATGCCTTCAATCACCAGAATGGCAACCCTTGGTGTCCATAGTGTGGCCATTGTGGTCACTGGAGGGATGGGAGGATTTGCAGAAAGGTCTAGAACATGTCCCGTGTGAGAGACATAAATGCCAAACCCTCCATACCCATAATTTGATTGGATACCAAGAACATCCTGAACTTTCCATGCCTAAATTGGAATTTGGTGGTCTGCAGTGGGAAATGTGGCTGAGCATTTACAGGCATCAGTGAAACTCTGTAGGTGGGTGTTTGAAATTCAGAGGGGCTGCTGCAGCTACCTGATTGAATCCTGACTATAACTACCTGTCCCAATAAACAGTGCAATCGTAGCAAATACTCTTTGCTCCAATTTTGTAGTACAAATCAATCCAATTCTTTATTTAATTAATTGTAATTTCATCATGCTGTTCATAACCCCTGCTCAAACACAATGCAATATGGGGATGTGCTGGACTTCACAGATTCAATGTACTGGCACAACTGGAGGAGAAAGCACAGACAGACAGACAGACAGACAGACAGACAGACAGACACCAAGCTGAGAGTTAAGGGGCTTTGAATGGACCACCTGGTGAAATTCTGGATTCATACAATTAAAAGAATCAAAACTGAAACAAAGAAGGCATAAAACAAGCACCTGAGCCCCACCCCTGGCTGAAATATAACATTTAATTACAGAGCAAAAAGAGGTAAACACAGTTAATAACAAGGTAATTCTGAGCAAACAAGTCCTAAAGAACTTATTGGGAAATCATGAGCCAGTAAAAACAAAGAATTAACAATAGCAAAAATAAATAAATAAATAAATAAGGGTGACATGATGGCGCAGTGGGTAGCGCTGCTGCCTCGCAGTTGGGAGACCTGGTGACCTGGGTTCGCTTCCTGGGTCCTCCCTGCGTGGAGTTTGCATGTTCTCCCCGTGTCTGCGTGGGTTTCCTCCCACAGTCCAAAGACATGCAGGTTGGGTGCATTGGTGATTCTAAATTGGCCCTAGTGTGTGCTTGGTGTGTGGGTGTGTTTATGTGTGTCCTGTGGTGGGTTGGCACCCTGCCTGGGATTGGTTCCTGCCTTGTGCCCTGTGCTGGCTGGGATTGGCTCCAGCAGACCCCCATGACCCTATGTTTGGATTCAGCGGGTTGGAAAATGGATGGATGGATAAATAAATAACAGGGAAAAACTTACCACCCACCAAGTGCAAATAATTTACATTAGAGGGACTACAAATCCCATGAGCCTTTGTTGGGCTAGGAGTGGTCCATCAACAGAGATTGACAGGTGACTCCGCCTCTCATGGAACCACCCACAAAACAAAATGGAAAAGACAGAACAGACTCACAGACAGATGAACTGAATAATAAAGAAAACTGACAAAACCTACAGTATAAAATAAATAATATACATTAATAACATAACATCTATCTATCTATCTATCTATCTATCTATCTATCTATCTATCTATCTATCTATCTATCTATCTATCTATCTATTATATAGTGTCTTTCACATCTATCTATCTATCTATCTATCTATCTATCTATCTATCTATCTATCTATCTATCTATCTATCTATCTATCTATCTATTATATAGTGTCTTTCACATCTATCTATCTATCTATCTATCTATCTATCTATCTATCTATCTATCTATCTATCTATCTATCTATCTATCTATCTATCTATCTATCTATCTATCATATAGTGATTTTCATATATTTATCATATAGTTCCTCTACTGTCACATACGTGTGATTAAGGACAACGTTAGGGCTTGGTTGGCTGTGGTTGCCCCAGGGGTAGTTGATGCTCTCCAGTAATACCTCTTCTTTTCTGATCTAGATCTTCTCAGTCTAAACAGCAGCAGGGCAGCAAGGTGCAGGCAGCTAAGGGTTATTCACCTGACCTCCTCACACTTGTAACAGCAGGGTGGAGCCAACCATTGCACTTGGGTATTGGATCCATGCTTCATCAGGTAGGCTCTGATTAGTTGACATCTGAGGTTTTGGGAAATTAGTGGGCTGTTCTGATCGCTCACTTTGCGAAGCTGACTGATGAGGTTCAAGGCGCATCTCCAGTTCTCCCAGGTCTGCCTCCAGACCATCCATGTGAGTGGTTCAGGGTGGTCGTTCACTAGGTACTCACAGGTGATGATCTCCATGAATTTCTTGGAGTCATTAGTTTCTGGTTTTAACCATTCACCTTGGCTCTCCCCATAATTTGTGCACTTGGGAGTGTGCCGGCCAAATGGGTTGAATCGTCACTCCTGGCACAGACTCACTTGCAAGTTTGGGGACACGCCATACCTGGCAAAAAAATGTAGTTTTTTCCATTATTTCCACAGACGGACTACTCACAATAAACCTGTTAAGCTTCCCTCATCTGGAGCAGCGCCACTCCATTCTTTTCTAGTGGTGTCATGATCTTGCACATTCAGAAATGAACAGATCAGATTTGATACTGTCACGTTCGTGAATTGGCATCAATACCCTGAATGGTTCAAATGCTCATTCTTATTTCAGTGCCACTCTCACTCTAGCTTGGTCATGTGAACCCCCACACCCCGCCCTCCCCCAGCAGGCAGGGTCTGCTATTGGCCTACCTGATGTCTGGTCCTGCCATGATGGTGGTTATGTCTACCTGCTCCGTCAGGCTTGGTAATATCCTGCTGACTACACCACTGTAAGAACAAAACAAGAACTCTCATAAATATTTGCGGCACCAAAGTGATCTCTATGTAATTGCAAGCTCTTAAAGCAAAATACAAAACAGAAACACGTGTCTCAGCTACTTAAATAATAATTTAATAATTGAAAGTCTCGAAGTCTCACTTCTTTATGCAGTGCTGTCTGCTTTCCACTCCAAGTTTTTGTGCCTGAGTGGCTTTTTTCGCAAAGCTCATAACAATGGAAGATGGTCAGAATAAAAACTCCATCGTGGGAAACATAATTAGGAAGGATGGATAGAGTTTTGTTTACAGGAGATGAGAAGACCACCACATGATGACTGTTATGGAATGCTGCTTCTTCTTTTCACGTCCCTGTGTCTGCTTGCTGTATTAAAGGGATCAGGAAGAACTGAAAATTAAGAGCCGGGCTGGAACTCAAATCCACCGCCTGCTCTCATCCCTGTGCTCACTCACACTGTTGTGCTACCATTCTGATGACATAACATCACCAGCAATCTCACATCTCTACTCACATCTACTAGGTAAAACCGGAGTCCAATTCCTTGTATGTGTACATATACTTGGCCAATAAAGCTGATTCTGATTCTGATTCTCTTTAGCCCATACTAGGAGCATCAGCACAAAACACAAACCATCTCTGGGTGAGACACCAGTCCATTATGGGCCTACAACCTAGGACCACCAATCAACTTAAAAGCATGGAGGAAAAGTGGACTAGACAAATGGAAACAGGGAGAACAAGAAAAGTTCACACAGGCTTTTTGAACCCTGGTCAGTAGATGCATGAAGCAGCAGCACTCAGCACACCAACTGCATTAAGTGATGAAGAAAATGATTAAGCAGTGACATCTTTCAGTTTTAAAACCTTTCATGTAGTAGCATGGCGATGCCCACGGCTTCCATGGATAACATCGTGCTATCTTTCCCTGCGTGTGTGCTGTCACATTGCTCTTTTGGGCCCTGAAGAAGCAGCTTGAGTCGACAAGCGCACGTCCCGATGCCAGAAGAGAAAAAGATGGAAATGTTGCATAAGTCGTTTATCCATACATTGCTCCAGATTGGTCTGCGGCAGCCATCTGCCCTCGACGGCATTTCGGCAGGCGTGACTCAGAGTGATTCATTTATGGAATGGCTTTGGAGTGAAGTCACCACCTGCAAATGTTCAATGACAGTCAAAGGGACATGATTGTAAAGCAAAACAAAAATTATATATATATATATATATATATATATATATATATATATATATATATATATATATATATATATATATATATATAAATATATTGTAATGGGCAACTATAGCCATTACCCGGCCAGGATGTGGGAAGACCGGGGGAGAGAGAGCATCTACAAGGTACTACCTCTCTCGGGACGCTAGAGGGCAGCCCGCATTAGTGACTGTGGAAAATGGATGGATGGATGGATGTATATATTGTGATAAAGATTAGACAGAGACATCATAAAAGTTTTTGGCAGCCACTCGTATATTGTTTTCCTGGCTGCAAAGCTGAGTTTTTAGAAGCACGATGTGCATAGAACAGAATCCAAAACAGAACTGATTACGGAAGACAAAGATGGAGGCTTTAAAGGCCCATAAAGGAAGTGATGTCATTAAAATGGCTGGAATCGGAAGTGATGTCTTCTGGTACGGAAGTGATGTCAGCAAAGGGGTTGGCACCCGCAGTGATGTCTTCTGAGGTTCCAGAAGAGCCACCTGGAACCTGGAATCCTTGCAGGATTTCCCGGGAAATGTCTGTAGGGAACTGAGAAAGACAGTCAGCACATTCCGCTGCCTCCTGGTCGGATGTTTGATTACAATTACACAGGCCCTTTAGCTGCCTCCCATAATCGCATGTGTGTGACAATATATATATATTGTGGTAAATAATCAAGCCTTGACACAACATAGAGGTTTGGGGCAGCCTCCTGTATACTTAAGAATTGGCTGCAAATGTAAAAAGGTTGCTTGGTGTGTGGGTGTGTTTGTGTGTGTCCTGCGGTGGGTTGGCACCCTGCCTGGGATTGTTTCCTGCCTTGTGCCCTGTGTTGGCTGGGATTGGCTCCAGCAGACCCCCAGTGACCCTGTGTTCGGATTCAGCGCGTTGGAAAATGGATGGATGGATGGATGTAAAAAGGTTGAGAAAATGGTCTTTACAGACAAGAGTCCAAAACAGAACAGAACAGGTTAGAAAACATGGTGGATGTAAAGTTGAAAAACAGCAAGAGAAGGAATCTCGGGACCAGAGCTGGAACTGAGGTCATTAGGAGATGGACTCTTCAATTGGTATGGAAGTAAGGTGTTCTGGGCCGGAACTGGAAGTGACATCGTGGAAGCCAGGCGGAGTTTCCCGCATTTGGTCTGCGTGGAGATAAGAGAAAGGATTAATGCAGTCTGCCACCACCTGGTCTGACTGGGATTTACCTTCCCTTGAGCACTTTAGCTGCCTCCCATGTGCACGCATGTGACTATATATATATATATATATATATATATACTAGGGGGCTATGCCCCCCCTACTCGTTCACTCGCCCACCTTACATCCTCCACCCCTGAGGGTGAGCTTCATGCTAGCCACTTCACATCTCTGCCGTTCGTGTTATGAAGGGGGTGCTGAACGCACGCTAAGGAGATGTGGACGGATCAGCTGCTGGCTTGCTGCTTTCTGCTGCTGCTACCGAGCTGCGTGATCTGCATGTTGCACTGCACATCAATCATTTAAAAGCCTGTTCAGCAGCTGTCCTTTTGTCTCACGGGACATTTAAGTGTCTCCAAGAAATTGTTTGTAAGTAGGGTGTGACGTGCAAGAAGTCTCGTGGAACTTCAAAGTGTCTCTCCGAGATGATCCTTGCTCAGCACAAGATTTTTTTATACAGTATAATAGATATATATATATATATATATGAGAGGTGGTCTCACTGGCCTTCAAATCTTGGAAGTGAAGTTCTGCAAGAAGACAGCGTGCGACTGGACTGAGCAGAGTTCAATCTAGGAGGCTTGGGATCTGATGTGGAGAATTGCCATTTTATACAGTGTTGTGAAAAAGTATTTGCCCCTTCCTAATATCCTCCATTTTTGTATACTTGTTAATGATGAATGGCATCAGATTTTTAGAAAAGATGAAATATTAGAGAAAGGGAACCTGGGTGATCAAAAAATGTCATGTCTAAGTGGCTGCTTACAGTGGGTTCAGAAAGTCTTCAGGCCCCTTCACTCTCTGCACACTTTATTGTGTTATAGATTTCATTTTAAATGAATAAAGTTACCATTTCTGCCCATCAATCTACACTCAATAACCCAGAATCAGAAATGGTTTTCAAATGTGTTAAAACTCAATAACTGAAATCTGTCATCCCTAGAAGTACTGTATTTAAACCTTTACTTAGCACTTTACAGAAGACCCTTTGGAAGCAATTGGAGCTTCATGTCTTCTTGGCTAAGTCTCTGCAAGCTTTACAAACCTGGATTTGGACAGTTTATCCTCTTCTTCGTGGCAGATCCTCTCAAGCTCCATTTTAAGCACTTTAAAGGAAGGACAGTGGAGATGGCTTTTGAAGGCGCTATCTCCCCCAAACAGCTACTTTAGTGACCCCAAATAACTGGAATGGAGCAATGCAAATGAAAACAAGCAGTAATTGTGACAATGTCTTTTCAGACGCGAGTGCCAAAGCGAACTGTTTTCAAAATGGCCGAACTTCCGGTCTGGCAGGAAGACAGACATGGAGATGGTACAGCTGTCAATCATTTGGTCTACAGAGGGGGAATGAGAAAAGGCATTGAAACACAGCGCCAACCTCTGGAGCTGCAGATAATTACAATCACCAGAGCCCTTAAGCTGTCTACTATGCACATGCATGTGACAACAGATAAATAATTATATACATATACTAGCTGTCCCCCGCAGCTCTGCCCACATAGTAGTGAAACAGGACAAACTTTAAAAATCAATAAAAAAAATTAAAAGAAATGTAATTCTGGCCAAGCGGAAGGTAGGTACGTCCAACGTTGGCACTGTATCTGATCATGCTCAGCTCTGACAGGAAAGTGTCCCCCGCGTGGAAGGAAAAGCACATGACCATAATATCTCTAGCAATCAGCAGCCACCCTCTAAAACACACGGAGCTCTGATCTCTCTGTCTGTCTCTCAAAAATGTCAAACGTTACTCCTTAACAACCTCCAGATGTTGATGTCTGCTGAACAAACAAGTACCGCTAGCTAAGTAGAGGTAACACGTGATGAGAGGTAGAGCGACTCAAACGGAAGCTGGCACAGGAGTGAAGAGGGCCCCGCACCGCAATCTCTTTCTTCGCTTTGCGCTTATAAATCGGTACAGCCAGCGAACTCTGATACTTAGCACGATGACAGAAGTCGCAAAATCAATCGGAATGTTCAAGCAAATTCTAAAAAAAAAATCCAATCTAAATCCGTTAAGTCGTTCTCTCGTGAAAAGCGGACAGACAGACAGGCAGACTTTGGATTTTATACAGTATATATATATATATATTCATGGCATTCGTAGTCTGAATCACAATCTGATTGTATTGATGGTTACCTACCAGGTAACGCTTGTGGTTGGTCTGCAAGCCGGCAAACATCCGCCACGGTGCCCTCTTTCAGTTGCGAGAAGCAGATCATTGAATGTTACAAAGTTTTACTGTCAAATAATGCAAAGAGTACGTGACACGTGTTTCGCCCTAACCACCCATACAATCAGATTGTGATTCAGACAGCGAATGCCATGAATGTAATTACCCTGATCTACATGCTGTCAAATAAACGAACCACACACCGTGGCGCAACGTAAGAGGCTTCGCCTCTAGCGCTGACACCCGAGGTTCGATTCCCCGAGAGGGGGTGCAGTGAGTGTGTACGCCTGATGAGCCCAGAATTAGGGCAAAACACGTGTCGCGTACTCTTTGCATTATTTGACAGTAAAACTTGTAACATCCATTTTCCAACCCGCTGAATCCGAACACAGGGTCACGGGGGTCTGCTGGAGCCAATCCCAGCCAACACAGGGCACAAGGCAGGAACCAATCCTGGGCAGGGTGCCAACCCACCGCAGGACACACACAAACACACCCACACACCAAGCACACACTAGGGCCATTGTAGAATCGCCAATCCACCTAACCTGCATGTCCTTTGGACTGTGGGAGGAAACCCACGCAGACACGGGGAGAACATGCAAAACTCCATGCAGGGAGGACCCAAGAAGTGAATCCAGGCCTTCTTACTTCAAGGCGGCAGCGCTACCACTGAGCCACCGTGCCACCCACGGATGCAAATTTTTTTTTCAAAATCCATAAACTGAAATTTCTCATTTCTGGACATCTTCTGTGGCACTTGGAGTCACCTCAGAGATGAAGTGGACTGGACACCGGAAAGCGAACCTGGGTCTCCAAACTGCGAGGCAGCAGCACTACCAATGCTCCACCGTGCCGCCCACATGCCCACTATATATAAAGATATATTGTGACAGAGAGAGAGAGCGATTGGGAGCATGCTCTGATAGCACTGATTTCCGTACCCACCACATGACAAACCACCTGGACTGTGACCCGAGTGCAGCAGGTGACACCTCAGCACCACACTGAAACAGTGGGAGGTTTTCTTTACAGTAACCGGAGTGCCAATCCTGCCACCAACCCTTGAGTTTTCTGTGTAAGTTGGAGGACCTTCTTGCAGGACTGTATACAGATTAACGTCATATCCAGGACAAAGCAACTGCAGGTTAAGGGCCATGCTGAAAAAGATTAAGGCTCTCCAGCCATGAAGAAATTTTGGGGCACCAAGTCGGTTGTTCCTGTTTTCCTCTTAAAGCAGAACAAAAACACCTCATGACGGTGTTAAAATAGAAAACAAAAGAGGCAGCCGTAACTAACACTTGCTATCAAAGGGTTAACGTTACCTCCTCCTTCGTATTGGGATCGTTCCGTCACTCAACTCCTCTGGTCCTTCCGCACGGTCGCGCCTTTATTCTCAGTGGACTGGAAGTTGCGGGGTCACCTGCCGTCCTCAGAAAAGGAGGACAAGACGGTTAGCAGCTGCACCCCCTCCTGGCGCATTACATACCTGAAAAGAGCCCTGATGCGCATGCATGACAATACACACACATTATGGTCTGAACACGAACAAGAATGACTGAATAAAAAGGAAGAAGCTTTAGCAAGAAATAAACTTCTGACTTTGCAGTCCCAGTCACAGTGAGGCGCTATACAGGCATATTGCTGTAGTTATTAAGGAGCACCCATGGCGTTTCAGACTAAACAGGTGATAGAGGACACCATAAAGTTTGTCAGCACAGGACGTGAGAACTGGAGGACTGACTCCATCTGGTCTGGCGGCTTTTCTTCCATGCAGCTTCCTCTCTTATTTGGTCTTCGGCTAAGGACGGTGCACACTGATGGTCAGAGGTGGACTCATACAATACAATTTATTTTTGTATAGCCCAAAATCACACAGGAAGTGCCGCAATGGGCTTTAACAAGCCCTGCCTCTTGACAGCCCCCCAGCCTCGACTCTCTAAGAAGACAAAAACTCCCAAAAAACCCTAGTAGGGAAAAAATGGAAGAAACCTCCGGAAAGGCAGTTCAAAGAGAGACCCCTTTCCAGGTAGGTTGGGCGTGCAGTGGGTGTCAAAAGAAGGGGGTCAATACAATACCATGCAGTTCACAGAACAGAACAATTTCTCAATATAGTAAGAAATAAAAAATATAAATTTTAGAAGTACAGAGCAGAATTTAACAGTAGATGATATATCCCATAATAAGATTTGGATTTGTGTAGAGTCCTGGAGACCTCATCCTTCAAGCTGCCTCCCCCATTTGGACTCATCACTGGCCATTCCAGTTGTTGATGTAGTAGGGATGGTGTGGGGAGACTGGTCACTGGAAGAAGGTGGCAGTGGAAGGGAAAGTCTATTAAAGAAAGAATTCCTGGTGTTAGCTTTGTCCACATCCCCTTGTAGCACCTGAACCCCAGATTGTTTGAGTTCCTTAATGATGCCCAGTCCATCCCAGTGAGTTTGTGTTCTTTTATCGCTTTTTACGTTTTCCTTTCCTTCACTCACATTTTTCTTTAGCACACGCTATGTGTCCTTCAGAGCCTCTTTGTCGCCAGATTTGAATGCTGTTCTCTTCTTCTCATTCTGGAGACCTTTTAGCTCCTTAGTCATCCAGGGCTTGCTGTCTTTGAGGGGACCATTGTGTCAACACAGAAGTCAATATAGTCTGCAATGCCGTGACAGAATCCCTAAATATTGTCCCCATCTGACTCACATGTCAGTCATTTGGAAGCAGTCATTCAGAGCCATTTCAGTCTTCAGGCCTCACTTTCTCACTATATTATTATTATTATTATTATTATTATTATTATAGGAAACTGGAGCGCCTGAACATATCTTGGAGTGCCTCAGCAAAGGCTGAGAATGCTTCTAGGAATGAGAGATTTCAGTGTTTGATTTTTAACAGATTTCCCCCCTTTTTAAAACATGTTGTCACTTTGCCACAATGAGTTATTGAGTGGAGATTAACGAGCTAAAATGACAAATTTCTCGATTTAAAATGAAATCTATAACACAATAAAGTGTGCAGACAGTGAGATGTTGCGGTGTCCACTGATATTTATGTTTTGTTCGGTGTGTTTTTCTATAATGCTATCTTATCTATAATGCTATGTTATCTTGCAGCCTTTTGCTTAAATGATTTTTTTTTCCACCACATCAAACAACAAAAAAAAAAAAATCACAATCAGATCAAGCCGGGCAGATACCACAACAGCCCCTCCATGCCCATGCCAGGCTGGGCTGCCTCGCTGAGGCTGATTTCACTTTTCTTTCTCCTGATGGACGCCACGCTTTGATAACATTTGCCAAGATTCTCCCTGCTTTCCAACACCTGAATTTGGAGCGCAGCCTAAGTGGTGAAAAGAAATTAAGAGTCTGACAGACAAGGTGTAAAATGCCCTAATTGACAAGAAGCTTTTGCCAAGCGTAGCGCTGACGTGCGATGCCCTGTGAATATCTTAATGCGATCAATGGATGACAATCACAGAAAAACAGCAGAATAACAATGGGATGTACAAGCTGGCAACGGACCGGACCACTCAAAAGGCTTTTTTTTTTTTTTTAATTTAATTAACCCTTACTTTAATACACTTTGCACTTGACCAGTAGAGGAGCTCTTGAGCCTTCCCTTAGCCTAGAAGTGATGCCAAGGAAGCCAAAGGAATGTAACAGGTTCGGACCCCCTTGTATGTAATTAAGGCATTGACAGTTTATGGGGTCAGCAAAATCTAGTCTAGCAATGACATCTGCCTACCTGAGGCTCTGGACCAGTTCTTTGCGCACTTGGACACACTAAGTGGTAGAGATGCTCGTTACATTGACCCTTCTGTAGGAGATCAGACTCTGGTTCTACAGCACCACCAGGTGAAGTTCATAAAGCAGATAACAGATGACAGCAAAGCAGATGAAGTGCCAAGACGGACATTGAATATATGTGTATGAGAACATATGTAACAAATCTGACAAATGAGAGTAGATCTTTCAGTCCATCAAGCTTGTTTGTTTAGCTGATGGATAAGCGGTCTCCATGTCTCGTCCAGATTCCTCTTAAAGGTGGTCAAGGTTTCAGCTTCAGCTAAATGACTTGGTAATTTATTCCAGATTCCCATAATTCTTGCATAAAGAAGCATTTTCTGGCATTTTCCCTAAATCTTCTTTCACTTTATTTCCACCTAACAAGAAATTTCACAAACGAGAGGAGAACATTCAGCTAGAACATGTTTCCAGCTCCCAAGAAGTCAGTATTGCTCTCAGACCAATAATTGTGAAATGTTTTGAGAGATTGGTGTTGTCACCCATCTGATCCACCATCCCACTAGATCTGGACCACCATCAGTTTGCTTACCAATCTATAGAGGGCCCATCATATGCAACATCACCTAGATCTGGACCACCATCAGTTTGACTACCAATCTTCAGAGAGCTCATCATATGCAACATCACCTAGATCTGGACCACCATCAGTTTGCTTATCAATCTATAGTCTCACTTGCTATTCGTATGATTTTGACACACCTAGAACAGCCAGTCACCTACTTGAGGATCCTATTTGTGGACTATAGCTCTGTATTTAATGCCATAATTCCATGTGTCAATGAATTGGGTAACCAGGATCTGGACACTTCTCTTTGCTCCTGGATCAAGGATTTCCCCTTGAACCGACCCCTATGCTTCAGGATTAGGATCCACCTACTCTCATCCTGAACACAGGAACCTCACAGGGCTGAATGTTGAGCCCAATGCTCTTTATGGGGGGGTTCATGAGGTTGCTGGAAAGGGGTGTGCGGCACTCCCAATATCTCTGTAAAAGTCTTTATAGTGTCCTGGTGATTCTTGTTTTGCTATGTGGTTGAGAGACATGGACGCTATCCAGTGACCTGAGATAAAGACTAGACTGCTTTGGTACTGTATCTCATCAGAGAATCCTTGGGTACCATTGGTTTGACTTTCTGTCGAATGAGCGGTTGCTCATGGAGTCCCAAATGAGGCTCATTACCTGTATTGTGAGGGGGGGTCAGTTACAGAACTATGGCCATGTGGACTGATTTCCCGAAAGCGATCTGATTATCGGATCCTCATTGTTGAGGATCTGAACGACTGGACCAGGCTAAGGGGATGCCCACGTAACACCTGGCTTCGGCAGACAGATGGACATTTCCGGAGGGTGGGACTGGACCGCGTGTCTGCCTGGGGGGGGTGTCAACCAGGATCCCAAGCTGATTCGTTGTGTGGCGGGTGTGGCATCACACTGTGCCAGTGCAACCTGACCTGATCTGCATTGGAGCCAGGAAAAATGCCTCTCCGTCAGTGTGGACAAAACCAAAAAGGTCATAGCAGACTTCAGGAGGCGTACATTCCCCTATCAACAACAAAGGGACTGTGGAGAGGTTCAGCAGTTTTAAGTTCATCGGTGTGTATATCACTGAGGATTACACTGTTTAGGTTTGAAATGTGATGAAGAAGATGCAGCAATGTGCTTTTTTTATCTCAGGCATCTGTAAAGGTTTGGCATCAGTCTCAGGTTATTTTACATCTGCACCACTGAAAGCATTGTAACTGGTTGTGTCACTGAGTGTTTTGGGAACAACACCCACCATCAGTCAAAAGGCCTTGCAGAGGGTAATGCGTTCTGCCCAACACATCATTGGAGGTGACATTTCTAACCTACAAGAAACATATTTCAGGCAAAATGATCAATAACCCAAGTCATTCGAGTCATGAACTGCTCACTCAAATACAGGTAGATGAAACCATAGCATCAGGTCCCAGACCAGCAGGCTCCAGAACAGTTTATTTCATTAAGCAGTGAGAAGTCAAGCAAAATGACACCTTTTATTGGCTAACTAAAAAGATTACAATATGCATGCTTTGGATTCAACTCAGGCCCCTTCTTCAGGTGAGATGTAATACGGAAACTGAAGTTCCCTGTGATTATATACATACCAGGACAGATACAACACTGGAAAACCTTTAAGTGAGACATCTTAAATGTAAAAAATTAATAGTCCTCTTCAGACTAAAATTCATTAAGCAAGAGAGGAGAACAATATATGGTCAAGATCTTTGAATAGATAACTGTCCAACAAAGTCTTCTGAAGTTTCTGAAGAGTATTTCCATACAATGTAGGTCTGTAGACAGGTTGTCTGTGTCAGTCTGAGAGATGAAAACAATCCTCAAATCTGGCCATAAGACCCATGTCTCTATTCAAACCATGTTGTAATGTGTTAAATGTTAGTACAAGTTTGACTTCCTATTCTTTTCTCTCTTGCTGTGTTCTGAAGTTGCCCATAAGGCTTGTGACTTTAAAGTCCCTCTCACAGTGTCCATGGCTGATGACGTGACGTGCTACAGGAACATCTGTGTTGCCATGCTTGACGTGGACCCTGTGAAAATTCATTCTTTGGCAGAGTGTTTGTCCAGTTTCTTTCACATAGAGTGCAGTATCAGCACATTTCATACAGAGAATGAGGAAGACCACATTAGATGATCTGCAGGAAAACGACACCTTTATGTGATGTTCTAGTCGGCAGTGTGGTATGACTACACGGTCTGTATTATAAAGGTAAGCACACGTATTACATCTTTTCTGTAGGCAGGGAGTTGTGCCATTTTCTGTTGGCTCACTTAGGGAGCTTCAGACAATTAGTTGCTGCAGGTTTGACAGTTGTCTCTATGCCAGAAGGGGAGGTTCTGGAAATACATTTGTCAGCGTTTCGTCATTGTTCAGCATTGGCTGAAGTTCTTTTAGATTTTTTTTTGAAGTGCTTCAAGATGTGGGTTATAGGTGACATCAAAGGGAATGTGGTTCTTGTTGTCTTTGATTTTATATTCCAGAAGGTTGACACGGACTGACACAGACAACCCTGTCTACAGACCCACATTGTATTGAAAAACTCATCAGAAACTTCAAAAGATTTTGTTGGACAGTTATCTTATCCAAAGATCTTGACCATACATTGTTCTCTTCTCTTGCTTAATGAATCTTAGCCTGAAGAGGTCTATTCATTTTTTTCATTTAAGATGTCTCACTTGTACAGGGTGGCGCACGAAAAACTGAACCATCTCCAACCGGCTGGCTCGAGCTATTATACAGGCAGGTGCTGTTGCGATTGCGGAGCCTCGTTGTCGCGATGGGGTCAGCAGCTGCAACTGTGCATTAGTAAGGAAGCGGTGAGCCAGTGGGTACAGACGTGTGTGAAAGAGATCCGGAAGATGTATTCTCTGCAACAGAGGATTGGAATAGTGAAGGCGTATATGTCTACCGGTTCTTTTAAGGAAATGCGGGACATTTTCGCACAGAAGTTTCCTGGTGTAAACCTACCAGCAAAGACCAGTATTCACGAGTTGGTGTAGAAGTGGCGTAAGACTGGCTCAGTTGCAAACTGTAAAAAGAATCGGGTCCCGTCCGTTCGTACACCTGCGGTCGTAGCAGATATTCAGGAACGGATGTCCAGAAGCCCTAGGCACAACAAGCGAATGTTTCGCGCAGGTCTTGTCAACGTGTGTTGCACTCACTACAAATGAAGCCATACAGAATGACTTGTGTCCAAGAAATGAAGGTTGACGAAAAGGAAAAACGTGTATTTTATTGCACATGGCTCCTTCAAATAATTGCAATTGGATTTTTGTATTGCAAATCTTTCATTTTGTGTACGGGCTAAGAAACGTACGTCGACGTTGGAGTTGGAGATGGTTCGGTTTTTCGTGCTCCACCCGGTATCTTCCATTTCACACTGATGTAAAAATTGATGATATAAATTTAACTCAAACCACAATTAAACACAAAATAAACTTAAGCCGGCCTGGTCAAATTTTAACAAGCAAATTCTGTGGTGAGTGGTTTACCACCCTCAATTTGGTGTCCTATTTATCAGTATTAATATGTGATCTGAGACGTAGACCATTTCTATGGGCCAAAATATAATTCATATTCTCCATCACACTACCAGTCTTCTGACAGCTTGTGAAACTATCAAACTGACAAGAAAATATTTTTTTTTTGTAGTCCAATGCTAGTGCTTCTGCTAAAGGTGAGACAAAACACTGAAACTGAGAGATCAAATACTTTTTCACAAGGGTGACAGAGGTGTTAGTTGCTTGAACAATGTCCCTTCCTCTAATAAATGCATTGTGTCTGAAGGTCTGAGGCCATTCATTATGCAAATAACACAAAAAGATCGTTGATTACGTAGGGGGCAAATATTTATTCACAGCACCATCTTGTTTTTCAGTTTGGAAATGCTTTGGCTTTACCGTGTGTTTAAACAAATCTGGAACTGCATTTTTTTGGAGAATGGATTGTTATGCTCTGATGAAAGGCACTATAAAAATAAACTAGAGTGCCCACCCTTATTTAGGTATCACTCCTTCTATTATTATGTCTGCCTAATCCAATTCAAGGTGTCAGAGTATCAGCGACTATCCCACCGGCACTCACTAACGTGTTTAAACGTAAAAAGTGCTAATTTTTAAAACGTGACACCAACCTGGAACGCGTGGCGCTAATGAGGAGTCAAAGACATAGAGGTGAGCGAGTGCCGAATCCAGGAGGGCGCAGGTGCAAAGTAACCCAGAAAATATTCCTGTCACCCTGGTGGTGGCAGCATTATTGATTTTTAACCTTGACCTTCCAATGTTATTATTTATTTTGGGATGATAAATTGAGTTTTATGTAAGATCTCTTCTCTATATCAAGATTTCCCAAAGCAGCAATATATTTTGCTTTATCGGAGAAAGTGAGACATACTACTTGAGGAATGGATTTATATTTATAGTAGCTGGCATGAATGTGCCAATGTGCCTGGTGGTCACGGGGGGGAGAGGGCCTTACTTTATAAGAACCTCTGTCTGGTAACCAATAAGGGTGAAGTGAGTGAGGTGTCCCATTGGCAGTAAGGAGTTCAATGGAAAGTACAGATAAGGAGCGAGTATGGTGGCCAAGTAGGGTCAAACCTGCACCAGTTTAAATCCATGTTCCCACATAATGCAGGGAATCTGCCTAATGTCGGCTAAATCCGAGACATTCGATGAAGGACCACAGAGCAATTTTATAAAAGGCGACATTCTGTAAAGGAAAAACAAAACACAACCCAGGAAGCCTGACTCCTGCTGTTTCCTAGTGCAGACTTTAGGGGGTGCTGGTGAGCCATCTCTGAATGTGAATGACGACCTGAACGATCAAAGCAATACGTGAAATAAGAAGGATTTGTTATCAGAATAACCAAAGAATAAGAGCAAAGAAAGCAAAATAGGGAAAAATAAGCCTTCTGCCCTTCCGATACTCCCATATACACTGTGTTACGACCAACATTTGTACTGTTGAGCAGATGTAATGATTATTTTGATAATAATTCATAATCTTCTTCTTTCGGCTGCTCTCATTAGGGGTTGCCACAGCGGATCATCTTCTTCCATATCTTCCTGTCCTCGTCACCTTGCTCTGTTTACACCCACCACCTGCATGTCCTCTCTCACCACATCCATAAACCTTCTCTTAGGTCTTTTTCTTTTCTTCTTGCCTGGCAGCTCTATCCTTAGCATTTTCTCCCAATATACCCCTCATCTCTCCTCTGCACATGTCCAAACCAACACAATCTCGCCTCTCTGACTTGGTCTCCCAACCATCCAACTTGAGCTGACCCTCCAATGTCCTCTTTTCTAATCCTGTCCATTCTTGTCACACTCAATGCAAATCTTAACATCTTTAATTCTGCCATCTCCAGCTCTGTGTCCTGTGCCACCATCTCCAGCCCATATGACGTAGCTGGTCTCACTACCGTCTTGTAGAACCTTCCCTTTCATTCTTGCTGATACCTGTCTGTCACAAATCACTCCTGACACTTTTCTCCACCATTCCACTCTCTTTTTCACTTCTTTTCCACAATCCCCGTTACTCTGAATTGTTGATCCCAAGTATTTAAACTCATCCACCTTCACCAACTCTATTTCTTGCATCCACACCATTCCACTGACCACCCTCTCATTCACACACATGTATTCTGTCTTGGTGGTCCTACTGACCTTCATTCCTCTCCTCTCTAGAGCAGATATTCACCTCTCCAGGGTCTCCTCAACCTGCTCCCTACTATCGCTACAGATCACAATGTCATCAGCAAACATCAGGGACTCCTGTCGAATCACGCCTGTCAGCCTGTCCATCACCATTGCCAATAGGAAAGGGCTCAGAGCCGATCCCTGATGTAATCCCACCTCCGTCACTCCTACCACAGACCTCACCACTGTCACACTTCCCTCATACATATCCTGTGCCACTCTTACGTACTTCTCTGCCACTCTCGACTTCCTCATACAATACCACAGCTCCTCTCTCCTCACCGTCATATGTGGAGTGGTGGCTCTGAGGCTAGGTATCTGCACTGGTAAGCAAAAGGTTGCCGGTTTGAATCCTGTAAAATGCCAAATGGGACTTTGCTCTGTTGGGCCCTTGAGCAGGGCCCTTAACCTGCAATTGCTAAGTGCTTTGAGTAGTGAGAAAAGCGCTATATAAATGCAAAGAATTAGTATTATTATTATGCTTTCTCCAGGTCCTCAAAGACACAACACAACTCCTTCTGGCCTTCTCTCTACTTTTCTATGAACATTCTCAGAGCAAACATCACATCTGTGGTGCTCTTTCTTGGTGTGAAACCATCCTGCTGCTCACTAATCATCACCTGACTTCTTAACCGAGCTTCCACTACTCTTTCCCATAATTTCATGCTGTAGTTACTACAGTCCTGCACGTCCCCCTTATACTTAAATATCGGCCCAACAGTACACTTCTCCTCCACTCCTCAGGCGTCCTCTCACTTTCCAAGATTCCATTAAACACTCTGGTTAAAAACTCCACTGCCATCTCTCCTAAACATCTCCATGCTTCCACAGGTATGTCATCTGGACCAACGGCTTTTCCATTCTTCATCCTCTTCATCGCTGTCCTTACTTCCTCCTTGCTAATCCATTGCACTTCCTGATTTACTATCTCCTCATCATCTGACCTCTTCTCTCTCTCGTTTTCTTCATTCATCAGCCTCTCAAAGTACTCTTTCCATCTGCTCAACACACTCTCCTCGCTTGTGAGTACGTTTCCATCTTTATCCTTTATCACCCTAACCTGCTGCACATCTTTCCCAGCTCGGTCCCTCTCTGTGTAGCCCACTGGTCCTTTTCTCCCTCCTTAGTGTCCAACCTCTCATATAACTCATCATATGCCTTTTCTTCAGCCTTCACCACCTCTCTCTTCACCTTGCACCTTATCTCCTTGTACACTTGTCTACTTTCTGCATCTCTCTGACTATCCCACTTCTTCTTTGCCATCCTCTTCCTCTGTATACTCTCCTGTATTTCCCCATTCCACCACCAGGTTTCCTTTTCCTCCTTCCTCTTTCCAGATTGCTGTCACCTATAACTACATCTGCTGTAGTTGCCCAGCTGTCTGGTAATTCTTCACTTCCACCCAGTGCCTGTCTCACCTCCTCCCTGAACTCAACCTTGCAGTCTTCCTTTTTCATCTTCCACCATTTGATCCTTTGCTCTGCCCTCCCTCTCCTCCTCTTCTTCTTGATCTCCAACCTCATGTTAAGGACCACCATCCTATGCTGTCTAACTACACTTCCCCCTGCCACCACTTTGTAATCTTTAATTTCCTTCAGATTGACTCTTCTGCATAGGATAGAATCTACCTGTGTGCATTGTCCTCCATATTAATTATTATAATATATAGGAGTTGGTAGTTGCTGTTTACTTTTTAATTTCAAACCATGCAAAACACCAATGCATGAGTAGGGGGTTTTGTGTTTCCCTGTTTCCCATTAAGCCCCCCAAAGCACTAAGACGCTAACAATGAGGTGCTGTCCCTTGTGACATTTCGAGCACCTCGCAGACCATCCAACGACACACAAACGATGAGCAGGAGAGGGAAGCCACGGAGTGCAAAGTGGCACCTAGAAAAAAGGTGCCAGCCTAGTGGGTATACAGCTTATGATGAATAGAACCCTAAATACAAAGAGGACTATTTCATTTATGTTAGGCAGAATTCCCAGAGGGGACTGGGTGGTCTCGTGGCCTGGAACCCCTGCAGATTTTATTTTTTTTTTCTCCAGCTTTCTGGAGGTTTTTTTTTTTTTTTTTCTGTCCTCCCTGGCCATCGGACCTTACTCTTTTTCTATGTTAACTAATGTTGTCTTATTTTAATTTCTTATTTTGTCTTTTATTTTTCTTTCCTTCATTATATAAAGCACTTTGAGCTACTTTTTTGTATGAGAATGTGCTATAGAAATAAATGTTGTTGTTGTTGTTCTCCCATTTTGTAGTTTTTTCTTTTTTCATTTCTTGTGAATTTGTCTGCTGCTTGGCTCTTTTTAAAATTCTGTTATTTCTGCTTTTTTTTCTTTTGGAGTTTGATTTATTAACGTTTTCTTTGTTTAAGGGTTAAGATTTCTGGATTACAGAGGTTTTGTGTGCCTACGTCAAACCATTTTGTTTAATTTCTTTTCTTATTTTTGTAGTTTTGTATTTTTTTTTTGGTAAAATAAACCTTTAAGTTTAGAGAGTATCAGTGTTGGCCCAGAGAAAAGACTGGGTCGCGAAAGCAGATGCAGGTCAACAGCTAAGAATTCTTATGGAGATCTCTGCCACCTGATTGACTGGTTGGCTGGTTGTTGCTAGTCGGACTGACAGTTCCCTGGGAAGTGGGCATCTGGCAAACCTACGAAAGGAAGAAGGCATGGTATGCCAAGCTGGCGGCAGAATGCAGAGGGAATGGTTGGAGAATTGCAGCTTACCCGGCAGAGAGAGGCTTAAATGGCATTGTGGGCTTTTCAGTAGAGCGCGTCGTAAAGGACACCGGGGTGACTTCCTCTAATCTACAAAAGATGTCGTTGAGTAGGCCAAGGAAGGAAGTCTTTAGCTGTGCTTACGAAGAAATGACTTAAAATACCAGCTAATGAGTCAAGGAACTTCCTGAGAATGTAAATCTGTCATGTTTCAGGCAGGTCCCCCCTCTTAGCTGGGGTTCAAATGTCTCTTTTCCGTTTGTTTTGTTCATCTTTATGTTAACATTGTTGTTCATTTAGTGTTTTTTCATATTAAAGTATCTCTTTTTTGTACCACAGTCAGTCCCTTGCGGTTCATTAAATGCACTGGAGCTTGTTGAGCGTCTTTTATGATTTTTTTTTCTGTGTTTTTTGTGTTGTTTTTG
The DNA here is from genome assembly GCF_900747795.2 of Erpetoichthys calabaricus. Taxonomy (NCBI): domain Eukaryota; kingdom Metazoa; phylum Chordata; class Cladistia; order Polypteriformes; family Polypteridae; genus Erpetoichthys; species Erpetoichthys calabaricus. The sequence goes on from NC_041399.2 coordinate 3,999,491, forward strand.
GATTGTGACCTTTTTCCTCTGTTGTTATGACTATTCTTTGGACTTGTGTATTTGGACATTGTTTGCTTTGGGATTGCTTATTGCAGGGAATTTTTTTTGCCTTTTGTACTCTTCAGAGCTTCACAGATCAAAGAGCATGTTTGTCAAAATAATTTGTTTCATTTATGAAGACTCTGAGTTTGCCCTTTCCATTCCTAATTAGGGCTTTACGGTTTTCTCCCTGTAGTGGACATTTTGAGTCATGTTCAGAACTCTGTGCTCGGGAACTTCAAGTTCACAAAAAAACAAGCTGCAATGAGTGTCAGGGAGGGAGACAACCCATGACCACTGCCTTACCAAACCGGCATGTTCCTGCATGAAAGGGGCAAAACATCTGGGAAGACTGGCTGCTGGCCTGATGACCCTGAGGCTGGTATCCTGGCACTGGTGAAGGTGTAATGACTTGCCCTTAGTTTTAATTGAAAGCTTGTGACCTGAAATGTTCTGGAAAGTTAAAAACTTTTCATCTTTTGATAAATCCCTCAGGATATGGTAGATACATCTTCCAAATTCATAGTCAAGTGTAAATACAGGTGGACTCCTGTTGTAACAAAATTCATAGGAGCATAAAAATATTTTGCTATAATTGAAATTTCATTATAATGAATAAGGGGAAATACGTATACTATGGTTATCGGGATTGCCAGCGATTAGCCATCTCTAACAGCAGCAGCGTAAAGACGGCACCCTAGCTGCTCTGCTGAATCTGGTCAACAGTAAACCAAAGGCAGAGTGATCGGTTGTGCTCTGCAGGATCGGACTCACTGCATAACACAATGGTGATTCCAAGCCGCTGGTGTTCTTCTAATATGAAGATGGGAACTAAAGGAGGACAATTGCTCCCATGTTGCGGCTCCTATCTCATGCACTTGAGTACTGAAGTATCAGCTTGTCTTTCTGAATGAAGTCTTGAGACTCGACCTGCCTTCTCTATCAATAATAAAGTAGCTGTATTTTCATATGAAACTCAAACAGTACATTATCCACACACGACACAACTGCTCACTGCTCATTGTGTGGAGCACTGACTCAGAATCTGGCTATACCTGTATGATGTCACGCCTACACTCATGCCGAGCCTTGCTGTTACTGCCTGAGACTGAAAATTTCGCAATAAGTGGTCTAACAAGTAATAGACAACCTGTTAGATAGTTCCTGAGACTTATCGAAAGTGCAGGCCGGCATTAAATATTTTGTGCATTATCTTCTGTGGCGATTTTTGGTGGAAAAAATTTCATTAAAATGAAATCCGTTAAACATGATGTTGATGAACGTTTGTCCCGTCAAAAAAAAGTATTATTATTCTGTAAATTTCATTACTTCGATATTCGCTATAGCGGGATTTGACCTGTTTTGTGGTTTTGTATCATCTACTATGACGAAGATCTCCATAATAGGAAGAAGGATAAAGAGCAGCAACGTTTCTGAAGGTGTATATTTTTCATGGTAATTACATTCTCTGCCAAAATGGAAAAATTCATCTTGTTCCGTAGGAAGCACCTTCATATGAAGTCTGCAAGTCTCCTAGTATTAACAGAAACTTTATAAAACAAGAAAAGAAAAACATTAATTCAAAAATGGCAAAAGGGAAACATAAGACAGGAAAAAAGTCCTAGCTGTAACGCAAAGTTTTAGAAAGTGACAAAATACAAAATGTTGTTGCCGAAAAATGGTAAAAAATATTGAGGTATGCTGACTCAAGTGAAGGGACGGCATTTTGTAAATGAGGAAGACCAGAAAATGGGATGTAGTCAGTGATACACACAGAGATTGAAACCAACAAACCAAAAAACAAAATCTGAAAATTGTGGTGTATAAACATCTCCAAAAAATTGTAAAACTCAGAGAAAGAAAAGAAAGAACCTCAAAAATAACATAGAAAGTTAATCTGCAAACTCAGACAGGAGTCGGCCTTTTAACCTGCCATTAATTGACAATAGGTCATGACCTCTGAGGCCACACCCCCAGCAAGCTGGAAGCCATGTCTTGATGACGGGCTCACTAAAATGACGGCGCCCATAACTTAACATCAGAATGGCACAAAAAAACAAATATTTAGAATTGTTATAGTCCAAACTCTCATAAGGGATAATTAAAAAGTAGAAAATATCAATATGAAGGCAATGAAAAATGAACAACATCATAACACCAGGAAAACATGCAAAAACTAAAGATGACGTGATCTCAAGAAGCCAAGAACTAAGATTCATGACAAGCCAGACTTATAAATTGCCACCTGAGTATGAGGGATTGGACATTTGGGCCTCACGTCTTTGGATAAGCGGTGGGAAATGAGTGATTGAATGAATGTTTTAAATTCTGAATTATTCTTTTTCAAGTTTTTATGTTATTTTTTGGATGTATATTTGGGATTTTTGTTGATTTTAGAACTTTTAAAGTCAGTTCCTCATTTTGTGCTTGAGCAGGCTGAAGCTTGCAGGGTATCGTTGGGGAATGGGACAGGCTCGTGCAAATGGCTGCAGTGCCATGAACTTTAATTGTACCACAGCCAGGTTGTTTTTCCTCTGGCTTGCATTTAATTTCCTTTATTTAATTAATTTTAAATTATTATTTTTCATGTTTTTATGTTTTTCCTGTTACATTCTTACTGTATGCACTGTTGTCTTCAAATGTGACTCCATTCCCTGTACTTTGAGGGTGGAGCTCCAGGAGGAGGGGTTACGTGGTTGTTTCTGGCTCCTCCCTCTGTCTCTTCACTCACCAGTGAAGTCCTGGTGCTTCCTGTCTTGCTATATGGTTATGAGACATGGACGCTATTCAGTGACCTGAGACGAAGACTGGACTCCATCATGTGTGTCTCTTCAGAGAATCCTTGGGTACCGCTGGTTTGACTTTGTGTTGCTCATGGAGTCCCGAATGAGGCACATTACCTGCCTTGAGGGTGGAGCTCCAGGAGGAGGGGTTACATGGTTGTTATAAATTGCCACCTCAAATCGAATAGGATCCACCACTAGCGACTAGTGACTTAAGTCTTTGTGTTACACAGCCAAACGCACAACAAATACACTCTAAAGCTCCCCGGCATGTTTGGATGTGCTGGTGGTCAGTTGAATGTTTCTTCATGTATGTCTGAGCTTCAATTTTAGATCGCAAAGGATTAAGTGGGGGGGGGGGGGGGGGGTGTAGCAGCCGCCATTTTTGGTGCCTGAGCGTAAGTCATTAATGCCGAAGCTTATTCGTGTTCGTACACGTGAAAGCTTATGAAGCAATGAGATCCGGGGGCCATGTCATAGTCCTCAGCTTGGCAATCAAGGCAGACAAGGAATGAGAATCCGTTTCCAAGAAGTCAGTCAAGTGAGTGACAGCGAATGCCAAGGCTCCGGCGAGAGGCGTCTGACGTGCCTACGGTGTGATAATGTGAATTCGTCCATAGAAAAATCTCAACTTATGCCCCGTGTGTTCACTAAAGACAAGACGTGTTAACTTGAAAGCTTCTGGCAGCGGTTGATTGACTATGGGGAAATGTAACATGACCGCAGCTGAAGGCGCGTTAGGGGCCGTTATTTACAAAGCGCCATTCTCAGCTGCTTTCATGATTAGCATGTGATTTGACAAAAAGTCACAGCAGTGACGGGCCAGGAGGAAAACATGTCAGGATGGCAAAGGCACAGCTGTGCCTTTCAAAATTCTGAATGGGAAGTGAAAGGGTGATGTTGGTTGAGAGCAAAGCCGTTTGACCTACAGGGCTCACCAGTTACATTGCAGCGAAGATCTGCTCTGCTGGTTCTGGTCGAGCGACATGACAAGAGAGGAGAAAAACAAGACCAACCAGTCTGCCTTCTTCTGGGTGTCCTGGCCCCTCTGTAAAGGCGTGCAGTCTGCTCTCACTTCCTCATCTCTGTTGCTCTTCTTCAGGTTTTTTGCAGTGTAAGAAGGGAAAACACAAACAGAAAAGGTTTGGGCATCCACCCTGTATATCGTGAAACAATAACTCAGGTCAAAATCACGAGAGTAATCACAAAAGACTGAGTCCCAAACAGAACTAAACTGGAAAGTTAAGGTGCTTGGCTTTAATAAGCGGTGGGCAGGAAGAGGCGGGTCTGTGAGGTCAGTAGGAGGGTGTGGTCTAAACGGCTATGCGGAAGTGGCTTGTGGTTCAGGAGCGGCGTTTGGGGGTGGCAAGTGGGGCAACTGCCTCAGGCCCCACACTTAAGGGGGCCGCACTTTTGAGGTCCGCGTATCCCGTTTGAGCAGATTTGTCAAGTTACAGTATATTCTCCACTTATATTTTGATAAAGTCTGTGTGTTATCTTGCAAAAATTTAGCTGAATACTGAAATGAGAAAATCTGCTGTATGTTAACATTATTTTTATTCAGGTTTATACAGTCCACACATACTGGTGACAGTGTTTGACGTTAACTGGCCCTGTGTGTTGTTGGTCAGCCCTAAGCCCCGCACAACCCTAAGGTCCCCTCTGTTGTGGTTTAACTGGGTTTCCCTTCTAATGATCTGTAGAAGAGGAAGAAAAGACATCAATGCCCTTCATTAACCCCCGGCTTGGCATCTTACCCTCAGTTAAGCCCTTTGAATGCCCCCTATGCCCATGTGTGTGACAGCAGGAAATAGTCTGCCTTTTTATTTTCCTGGCCCATCCATTAGGGCCTTCCATATCCTGTGTTATAAAAAAGACCAACGTCCTCAGCCCCATGTCCCAGTGTATGCTAAACTGTGGTGACAGACTTCTTGAACTTGTGGTCGGGTGGTGGAAGGACAGACTGGAATCAGTCCAATTTTTGGAATGCTGTCCCTTTTATTCTTCGCCAGACGAATGTAAACTGAACAAAAAAAGAAATGAAAAAGCGCAAATATGCGCTGCTCCCCAGTCCGGGGTTCCTCCTATACTGGAGACAGTCTCGTGCTCCGCTCTGTGGCTTCCAAAAGACGCCTCTCTTTAGGCTTCCCGTCATTTATGGTGAAGGGGCGGGGCTAGGTGCCCTTATTGGGTGGTTTCTCGAAGCTGTGAGGGAAGATGATAAACAGGACAAAGTCAGCGGTAGCCCCCCGCCCCATCTCGGTGGGCTATTACATACCCTTACCAAGCCCTTCAGAGGAGTCCTCTGACGCCCATGCATGACAAAGTCTAAAATGGAGCCGAGCCGACTCATGTGGTGTTGTGCGGTGTGAATGGAGGCCTGCATGTCACCTGCTTCAAGAGTGGAGTCGACCTGTGACATTCCTGGCCCAGCAATTCCCACTCCCTGTTTCATGCATTTGTTTTTTAAATATTATGAAGTAGACTTCATTATTTAGAGTGTGTTTGCTTTCTTCTTTGTATTAGTTTTGTTAAGTTGATATCATCGCTTTATATTATTTACACTTGTGTACTTTGTACAGTGTGTCTGTCTGTAGGTCTATCGAGAGGTTTACTTACCTCGGCAGTGACATTCATGTCTCTGGTGGCTCTTCGGACTGGGAGAGAATGGCGGGGTTATGAGGTCGCTGGAAAGGGGTGTGTGGCGCTTCCGATATCTAAGCAAAAGGACGAAGGATCTTTAGAGTCCTGGTGCTTCCTGTCTTGCTATATGGTTATGAGACATGGACGCTATCCAGTGACCTGAGATGAAGACTGGACTCCTTCATGTGTGTCTCTTCAGAGAATCCTTGGGTTCTGCTGGTTTGACTTTGTGTTGCTCATGGAGTCCCGAATGAGGCACATGACCTGCATTGTGAGGGAGCGTCAATTATCATGTGGTGTGATTACCCGAGGGTGATCAGGCTCATAGGATCCTCATTGTTAGGGATCTGAGTGGCTGTACCAGGCCAAGGGAACACCAACGTAACACCTGGCTGCGGCAGATAGAGGGTCATTTCCGGAGGGTGGGACTGGACCGTGTGTCTGCCTGGAGGGTTGCCAATCAGGATCCCGAACTGTTTCATCGTACCAGTGAATGCTCCCTAACCTGTCCTGACCTGACCTGTGTACTTTAAATGATGTTCCCTGCTCTTTGTGTGTTGGCCTAAGGGGGCAGCTGCAACATCAGGTGGCCCCGCCTCCTTAGGCTGTTATAAGCCCAGCAGACCTCAAGCTTCTGTTGTATGTTTACCTGTGTGTGTGTGTGTTCTTTTTCCCTTGGCTTGTGTTTATTTTCTCATCTATTGTTGTTAATTTCATCTCACCCACCAAGTCTGGCTCTTTTCCCCCAATAAGAGATGATATTCCACGTCGCAAGAGTCAGTTTATGTGTCTGCGTTCCAGTCCACCAAGGCCTCTGCCTTTGACCACTGCCCAGGTCACATTGCACCAGCCCCTGTTCCTCCTGCAGATGGTGCGTCCACAGTAAGGCTGATCCTGCCTTGGGATCCCACAGTAGGAGTTTTCAAGTGTGGCTTGGGATTTGGACATTTGGGCCTGACGTCTTTGGATAAGTGGTGGAAAATGAATGATTGAATGAATGTTTTTAATTCTGAATGATTCTTTTTCAAGTTTTTATGTTATTTTTTGGATATATATGTGGGATTTTTGTTGATTTTAGAGCTTTTAAAGTCAGTTCCTCTGGAATGATAAAAAATTTTGAATCAATATCTTAAATAGTAATTGAACAAAAAGTCTTGGGCTGAGGGCAACGAATATTTTTGTACTTAGATAAACAAGTCTAAATCGCCTTGATGAGTACTATCTGTGTGCGTTTGGGTGGATGGAAAATATGTTATGCAAACCAGCTGATGCGGGCGGCATGGTGGCGCAGTGGGTAGCGCTGCTGCCTCGCAGTTGGGAGACCTGGAGACCTGGGTTTGCTTCCCGGGTCCTCCCTGCGTGGAGTTTGCATGTTCTCCCCGTGTCATATCTCTGTTGGGGGGCCCACATTTATGCACCTGTCTAATTTTGTTATGATGCATATTTCATATTTTCTGTTAATCCAATAAACTTAATGTCACTGCTGAAGTCCTACTGTGTCCATAAGGCATGTCAGATTTTAAAAGGAAGTTGCTACTTTGAAAGCTCAGCCAATGAGAAACAAACATCCAAAGAATTAAGAGGGCTTCCCAAACTTTTTCATATGACTGTACCAGTAAGAGCACGAGGTCCACCAAAGCCAAAGGTGGGCTGAATATGGAAGGTACACAACATTGTAAAAGCCAGGTGAGCACTTTGGGCAGGCCAAAGGTTATGACAGAAGCAGGTGGCACAGCCAAACTCCCCAAGAAAACGCATGATTGTGCGTAGAAATCTACAGGGAGGATGTGTAACATCCAACTGGACAATGACTGAAAGTGGGATTTGAAGCCTGTAGCTGTGCAGCACTGGCACTAACCACAGTGTCAATATAGTGCCCATTACAGTCATTACAGTTAGAAAGAGCGTGAAGGCTAGGTGACTGGCATTAGACTATGGATTGATATAACATAAGAATTCTTCATCCAATTCATGGCCATGGAGGGATATTCCCATCTTGACAGCACTGGGTGCAAGGGGTGAAACAGCCTTCGACGTGTGGCACCTCACACACACACACATTGGGGTCAACTTAGAGTCTTCAATTAGACTAATCTGCCTATCTTAAGGAATGTGGAAGGAAACCTCAGGAAGCCCTTGAGACAACATGCAGGCTCCACACAGATATAAACTACATGACTCCATCTCCTACCTGGAACACATCCATGCAGATGCAGATGCCAGGCTTTAATGTGGTCCTGGTCCATCACAGGGTCTACTCACTCAGGACACAGGGTGAATATGAAGTCTCCAAAAAAGATAATGGCTGCCTGAATCTAGAATCAGGATTTTTGGACTTGGAATCCACCCTAGCAGCATGAGGGAGAAAGCAGAAACTAAGCCTGGACATAACTCTGGTCCATCACAGGATCTGTTCACTCACGGCATGTCTTTGATTACAAAGGGGGAACATGCAATCTCACCTGGAACCCACCCTTGCATCATCAGGGGGAAGGCAAAAACCAAGCTGGTGAGTGGCCCGGGTCCATCACAGAGCCCACTCGCCTCTGAGGAATCAGGGAGAACATGCAGACCCCACACCGGCAACTAATCACCATCTACTAATCTCTGTGCTGCCGTGCTGCTCTGTGGTGTGATCACCAGGCATGAAATGGCAGGTTACTGCTGGAGCTGGTATGAAGCACCTAGGCCACCATCAACGTAGACTTCAATTATCTCCTCATTGAGGACGCCTCACAATTTTTCTTGTGATTCACGGTGTCATGAAAGCCCACACCTGAAACAGACATTTTTTTTCTCGCTTTTACCTTTTCATTTTAATGTGGTTTCTATGGCGACCCCACCGCATGTCCCCTTTGTTTATTCATCCCATTTGCACCGCCGTTTGCGAATCGCCTCGGTGATATATAGCTGTGACAAGACCAGCCGCTATTAAAGGGTCCGATCAATTGAGAACAATTTCTTCTGATTGCAAAAAAAAAAAAAAGAAACAAACAAACAAAACAAAGCCGAGTTCCGTGGAGTCGTCTCTTCTGCATTTTACGTCATTCCATCAATGCAAAATCCAAGGAATAAAAGGATAAAATGGATAATGAAGAGACATAAGGAGCTCCATTGGCATGCGCTTACGTAAACTGCTGCTGTGCCAGGCATATAGCTAACTGAATTATCTAACATGGAGAAGAAAGAGAAGTGAAGAGGCTGAACTCTCGAAGACTGGCAGTCAAATTAAAATATCAAAGCGGAAATCACGAGAGGGCCATGTGTCCTGGAGCAAACGGCAGGACCACTGGAATGAACTCATGGAGCTGTCTTGAAACTATCCAAAATGAATGTATTTCACCATATTAAGTTTATTATATTCTGGTACCATCCTGAGGATGGCAGTGATATAAATATCAGAGAAATATAAGGACCAGGCCCCTGATGGACCCCGTGATCATCAGAGGTGACTGTGTGCAGAGGGTGCAGACCTATAAATACCTGGGAGTGCAGCGGGATGATAAATTAGACTGGACTGCCAATACTGATGCTCTGTGTAAGAGAGGACAGAGCCGACTATACTTCCTTAGAAGGCTGGCATCCATCAACATCTGCAATAAGATGCTGCAGATGTTCTACCAGACAGTTGTGGCGAGCGCCCTCTTCTACGCGGTGGTGTGCTGGGGAGGCAGCATAAAGAAGAAGGACGCCTCACGCCTGGACAAACTGGTGAGGAAGGCAGGCTCTATTGTAGGCACAGAGCTGGACAGTTTGACATCTGTGGCAGAGCGACGGGCGCTGAGCAGACTCCTGTCAATCCTGGAGAATCCACGGCATCCACTGAACAGGATCATCTCCAGACAGAGGAGCAGCTTCAGCGACAGACTGCTGTCACCGTCCTGCTCCACTGACAGACTGAGGAGATCGTTCCTCCACCACACTATACGACTCTTCAATTCCACCCTATCTATCTATCTATCTATCTATCTATCTATCTATCTATCTATCTATCTATCTATCTATCTATCTATCTATCTATCTATCTATCTATCTATCTATCTATCTATCTATCTATCTATCTATCTATCTATCTATTATATAGTGCCTTTCATATCTATCTATCTATCTATCTATCTATCTATCTATCTATCTATCTATCTATCTATCTATCTATCTATCTATCTATCTATCTATCTATTATATAGTGCCTTTCATATCTATCTATCTATCTATCTATCTATCTATCTATCTATCTATCTATCTATCTATCTATCTATCTATCTATCTATCTATCTATCTATCTATCTATCTATCTATCTATCTATCTATCTATCTATCTATCTATCTATTATATAGTGCCTTTCATATCTATCTATCTATCTATCTATCTATCTATCTATCTATCTATCTATCTATCTATCTATCTATCTATCTATCTATCTATCTATCTATCTATCTATCTATTATATAGTGCCTTTCATATCTATCTATCTATCTATCTATCTATCTATCTATCTATCTATCTATCTATCTATCTATCTATCTATCTATCTATCTATCTATCTATCTATCTAAATAGTAGGTGGTCTAGGGGTCTGCAGCTATGGCAAGGTGTTACAGTAGGGAGCAGCTTTTGGCTGGCACTGCTGACCTTAGTGCTTTTGTAATAAGGAGAACTCCATCAGGGGGCGCTGTGCCCAGCACCAATATGGAGTTCCATATAGTGGGCAGTCTGTGTGGATAGCCCATGGGTGGGCTTGGGGTGTGGTTTACGCAGAAAAAAGGATATGGCATCAGATGTGGCATGGGAGTTACTACTTAGACACTGAGGTACCTCCAGGTAAACCCTGTTTCAAAATAAAAATAAAAATAATGGATTAAAAATAAACAGTAAGCACTATGGATCAAATCTGCCTTTTCCAGTTATTGTAAGAAACCTTCACCAGTCGTGGTCTCTCTCTTAGGGGGCTGGTCTCAAAATGAGGCACCACTTCCTGTCAATGGCTCATATATATATATATATATATATACTAGGGGGAAAAGCCCCCTGCTCGCTTCGCTTGCCCACCCCCAACAACCCCTACCCCCGGGGGCGCGCTTCACGCTAACCACTTCGCATTTCTACCACTCGCATTGTGTACCGGGGGGCTGAATGCACGCTAAGGAGATGCGAACAGATCAGCTGCTGTCTTGCTGCTACTGAGCTGTGTGTTCTGCTTGTTGCCCTGCAGGTTGATCATTTAAAAGCCTGTACAGCAGCTGTCCTTTTGTCTCACTTCCTTGTCTCACGGGACGTTAAAGTGTCTCAGAGAAACTTTTAGTTACTATTTGGGGCCTCTTTTGAGTGCCACCTAAAAGAGATGTGTAAAGAGCAAAATGATCCATTCTGGTACTTGGTGCAGACATTATATTGGTGTCAGTAGTGGGATGAGGATAAGGCCTACAGTTCAGTTCAGCAAAGCGTACCAAATGGCGGAGACCACAATGGACCTGCTTGGCTTTTCAAAGGAGTTACTGGAGAGTCTTGAGGTTGAGATCCACAATCTACATCAGTTCAGGGGCCTATGCAGCGCTACCAACGCTTCTTCATCTGCCATGGTCCATTAAAAATTTGGATGTCAGTGGACCTTCCAGTTCATGGAACTGAAGGAAAAATGTAGCAGATTGAGTTATCACCGACCCCAGATGAGCGTAAATGACGTAACAGTTAAGTGACAACAGCTTGAAAGACCTGCACATCTGCAACTCCATACAAGGAGATCGGCCTGCTCGCTTCTTTTTGACTGATCACCACACAGAAGTGCCGCGTTTCACACCCCTGCTGCATCGCATGACAGTGAAGACCACTCTGCCATTCTGAAGAGTTGTAGGCCAGTTGAAGGTGCTCACTGGGGACGGCGACTTCAAAGGGAGGGCTATGTAATGGCGCTGACAAGTCACATCAGCCAGGTTTGAATCGCCTACAGTATGAGCTGGCATTTCATCACCAGCAGCAGGGGCACCTAAAAAAAAATCACGCCTGCAAAGTCACACAGAATTCCATGCCAAGTGGTCCGTTTGAGGATAGCGAGCCACCTAAAAGACCTGTGTAAAGAGCTCCATTGTGGCACTCTGCACTGGCACTACAATATTACAGCCTTGTAATTGGACTGGCATCCCTTTACTGTTGTGCCCAGTGGTGCCCAGACCCTGAACTGGATTGAGCAGGTTTGAGAATAACTGTCTAGCTAGCTCTGTCTTGAAGGCCTAACATCATCTGTAATAGTCAGTGGTTACTAAGCCAGCCTGTGGTTCAATTTGCTGTTTTCTGTCTCTCTTGAGCCTTCCCTTTGTGTTATTTTTCTTTTTCTCTCCAGCGCCATAATATAATTTCTTATCTTTTTCAATTTTCATTTTCCTCCCCAGCCCATCCTCACTTTTTGCCAGTTATTGTACTCAGGCACCATTCACAAGAACTTGGCAGTGATGATGGTGGCAATGCCTTCTGTTTCCTTATCCTGGCACACTGCAGGTGCTGCCCACCTGTGCTATGACTGGCATCCTGTCATGTGATGCACCCCCCCCCCCCAATACTTTAACACATAACGAGATGTGTGGTCCTCTGAGGAAACTGGCGAGATGACGCAGCAAAACATCAAAGCGCACACATCAGCATGTGTCACAACTGCTGGCCATGGCCTGTCCTGTCCGTCCTTAAGTCCCAAACAAAAAGTCACGGCTCAGTTTTTTTAATACTCTTTTTGGATATTTTTTTAAATTCAATTTTTTTATAATGTCAAAAATAGTTTCCATATTTAATTACTTTAAAGCTGTCTCCTTCAAAGACTTTGGTGATAATGAGAAAAGGTGTTAAAGACACTTAGGCAGCTGTGTGGTGTCAGCTGTTATGGAATCACCCTGGCGCGCTTGCTACAGCAGATGGCATCTGAACTATGACTGTCATTTTTGATATACTGTGTCTTAACTTATTAGTGATCTAGTGACACAAAATCGCTTCATTAAAGCAGCTGACATTCATAACAAATGTTTGACTAAAAGATATCAGTTTACTCAGCTCATTTGCATTTGTTGTATTTTGATGCCTCCTCCAATTTTACGGCATTAGATGGGGCAAAGGTGCCACCAGAGAGTGTATATTAACACCTTTATAGTGTTTGGAGTGTGCAGCAGAAGACACAAGGCCTCTCTGTGCCACCCGTTGTCATGTCTACATGGCGTGGACCAATCAGCTGTCAGCCCGCCTCAGTCATTGTCTGTGTCCAATCACACGTCACACACGCTCTGAGATTTTGACTCTGTCAGCCAATCAGACTGTAGCAGCTGACGGGCTTAACTTTCTAAATTTCTTTTACATAATGTTATATTAAAAAAAAAGTGTTAAAAAATGCTACATGCCATCTTTTCATTTTTATCCCATTCTTTTATATGTTAGCTTATATTATATTATACTAGCCGTGTGGGCTCCGCCCATGTGGTAGTGAAACAGGACAAACTTTAAAAATCAATAAACAAACAGGTATTGTTAGCTAAGCGGGGGCCAAAATGCAGACTTAGACCGACTCCCCACTCCTGACGTCACGCTTCCGCCTCCCCTTGAATTAAATATTTTTGTACAGAGCACAGTGACATATTAAACGTATAAACTTATTACAGGCCCGCAGCCTCGGACTCAGATTAGCGCGAATATATCGTTCCTGCAAGTGAATTATGATTCTTAGCACGATGAGAGAAGTCGTTAAATCAACTGGAATGTTCAAGCAAATTCTAGAAAAAAACCCGATATAAATCCGTGAAGTAGTGCCCTCGTTCGCTAGCTAAGCAGATGTAAGATAAGCAACGAGGCTGACGTGTGAGTGAGGTGGGCAATACCCCCCCTTCCCCTCGGCCCGTTGAGTCTCTCTCGGATTAGCGTGAATAAATCGCTGCTGCAAGCAAACTATGATACATAGTGCAACGAGAGAAGTCGCAAAATCAACCAGAATGTTCAAGAAAATTCTAGAAAAAAACACAATCTAAATCTGTTAAGTAGATCTCTCGTGAAAAACAGACAGGCATGCAGACAGACAGATTTTGATATTATATTATATTATATTATATTATATTATATTATATTATATTATATTATATTATATTAGTGGGCAGCACGGTGGCGCAGTGGGTAGCGCTGCTGCCTCGCAGTTGGGGGACCTGGGTTCGCTTCCCAGGTCCTCCCTGCGTGGAGTTTGCATGTTCTCCCCGTGTCTGTGTGGGTTTCCTCCGGGCGCTCCAGTTTCCACCCACAGTCCAAAGACATGCAGGTTAGGTGGATTGGCGATTCTAAATTGGCCCTAGTGTGTGCTTGGTGTGTGGGTGTGTTTGTGTGTGTCCTGTGGTGGGTTGGCACCCTGCCCGGGATTGGTTCCTGCCTTGTGCCCTGTGTTGGCTGGGATTGGCTCCAGCAGACCCCCGTGACCCTGTGTTCGGATTCAGCGGGTTGGAAAATGGATGGATGGATTATATTAGTGGTGCTGGACAGGTTGATTAGACGAGATTAGACAGGAGTCCCCGTGGACTATGATGTTTGCTGATGACATTGTGATCTGTAGTGAGAGTAGGGAACAGGTTGAAGAGAACCTGGGGAGGTGGAGATCTGCTCTAGAAAGGAGAGGAATGAAGGTCAGTGGGACCACCATGACAGAATACATGTGTGTGAATAAGAGGGAGGTCAGTGGAGTGGTGAAGATGCAGGGAGTAGAGTTGGCGAAGGTGGAGGAGTTTAAATACTTGGGAGTAATGGCAGTGTGGAAGAGAAGTGAAAAAAAGAGTGCAGGCAGGGTGCAATGGGTGGAGAAGAGTGTCAGGAGTGATTTGTGACAGACGGATACCAGCAAGAGTGAAAGGGAAGGTCTACAGGACGGTAGTGACACCAGCTGTGTTATATGGGCTGGAGACGGTGGCACAGGAGACAGAGCTGGAGGTGGCAGAGTTAAAGATGAACATTTGCAGATGAGAGATGCTGGGGATATTGGGAGAAGGGTACTAAGGATAGAGCTGCCAGGCAAGAGGAGAAGAGGAAGGCTTAAGAGAAGGTTTATGGATGTGGTGGGAGAGGACATGCAGGTGATGAGTGTGACAGAGCAAGATTTAGAACACAGGACGATATGGAAGAAGATGATCCGTTATGGCAACCCATAAGGGGAGCAGTCAAAGGAAGAAGAAGAAGATTAGCTGTGCTACTCAATTAAGACAGGTTGAAATCTAACTAATCAACTTAAACCTCAGCATTAACATTTGCAGTGCACCATTTGTATGTCTCTGTTATACACCTTTTGGTATTGGATTCACAAAAGCAGTGTTAATGTTAGTAATGTGCCATCTGTTAGAATGGCAGAGACATAACAACTGGATGGACATCCTTTTATTAAGGTGGACTAGCTATGCTACCCGTTAAACACGGGTTGAAATCTAAGTAAGCAACCTAGACCTCAGGGTTAACATGTGCAGCGAACCATGTAAAGCGTATGTCTCTGTTATACACCATTTGGTATGGGATTCATAAAAGCAGTGTTAACCCTTACATAATGTTCATATTTCATGCCTTCACAGTATGGTTCGGGTTAATTTTGACCCCAGAGCAAGAATTCCCTTGTAGCAAGTGTATGTACCAAATTTTGAACTACAGATCTATTCAAAATGTACTGTATAAATAGCTTATCTGACATTAATAAATGGATGTTTAATCCTTAATTGATGTTTCAGAGAGGCAGGGAGAGTGTATTTTTAGGTTTTACAACACTTGTTTTTGGTGAAAAACATCTACTGTCACACAATATCATGTCCTGTTTTACCTAAGACCTGAAAACATTACAACCATAATGATTTAAATATATTTTATTGAAAGATGTACCGTTTCTCGTGAATCTTTCCTTCGCCCAGGACAGCAAGATTAAAAATTTCGCTGCTGATTCCCATAAATGCGGAACACAAGTGACCAACGCTGTTTTCCTACTAATCCCACAACAAGGAGCACACCAACAAATACAAGGTGATAACTGTAATAAAATTACTATTGTAAATAAGTAATTTCTTATACAAAACTTGTGTGATAGTGCACCCCCCCACCACTGACGGCTCACACTCCACTGAAAAACATAAATTCACAAACATCAGTAACTCATAATGGAAAAGAAGGTTCATTAAAAGTCCATCCATGGGATTCCACTTCTTATTTTTTATCTTGATGTTACGACGGTTGCATACCTCCATACAGGGCACGTCCTTATTCAGGCTTGTCAGCCCCTCTCCAAATTAAAACATGAAGTGGAAAAATCCGTTGGGATTCCTGAACCCGGTGTCACCCGATTCCTCCTGCACTGGTCGTAGTTTCCCCTGCAGTTCTGCACTCTTCCTCTGGCGCTGCTTCTTGACTTTTTTCTTCTCTCTCCCTTCATCACTGCACCTTCATCCCTTTTTGACTGGTCAGCTCCTCCCCTGTTAGATTCTATTGGCTCCTCTGAGTCAGGTGCTCCTTGTCAGGTGCCACCTAGAGTCCTAATACCTGTTCAGCTTTTGTCCTTCTGCAAAATGTACAGCCTGCCAACGAAACCGCCCACACGTGACAATTGTTACAAAGTGAAAATGGCAAGAACTTTCTGGAACTGTTGTGACTTATTATATAATCACTGTGACTGGCGGCCTTGGCCATTACCTGGCTGGGATGCCACCTGGAAGGAATGACCAGAGGAGAGAGCATCCACAAGGCATTACCTGCAGAGCCATATGATGGATTTCCACCACACCTGGCAGTGATTCCAGGTAATGTTAATGAACCATCTGGAGCACTCCCAGGTGCTGAATAAAAGAAGCCACCTCACTCCAGTCTGGAAGCCAAGAATCGGGAGGTGGGGGACAAAGCTTGCCAGGAGGAGTAGATGCAGACAGGAAGAGAAAGAAAGAAAGAAAGAAAGAAAGAAAGAAAGAAAGAAAGAAAGAAAGAAAGAAAGAAAGAAAGAAAGAAAGAAAGAAAGAAAGAAAGAAAGAAAGGACATAGTATTGTGTGCCATTTGGTGCTGTACTGTGCTGTGGGGGGTCAAGGCAGCGCCCCCACGTGTAAATACACTGTGTGCTGTGTGGCAAACTTGTGTCCAGCCTGTCTGTGTCTGGGTTAGGGGGGCTGTATAACCGTGTAGCGGGGCTACATAATAATAGTATGTTATATGTTTATGCTGAGTGTGTTTCGTTTCATCGTCCCATTTACTGTTATATATTATATATGCGTTTGTGAATGTTGTCCCCGTAAATGAAAAGGGGAAAGGATGCTGGAGGGAGACCACAGCCCCGAGATGGAAATCGCCTGTCAAACCCACCTGATTCATCCGGGACATTGCGTATTTAAAAAAGAGGAGCGAAAGGCAAAGGAGGATGAAGAGGAGAGGAGGAGAGAGAAATTGAGGAGCGAAAAGAAGACAATTTAGCCATTCATTTATCAACTCATCACTCATTGCTTTAGTCCACTGCTTGCTTTTTCAACATTTGATTCAACATCACGATAGCCTGTGCCAAGAAACCCCTGGGTTTGGATTCATACCAGCCATTGGCAGGACTTTCACAGTAAGGTCGTTTTGTTTTCGGGAAGGAGCACAATAACACTACAGCCAGTATTAATACGTTTGGGTGTTTCTTAAAGATTTGTGGGTGCTGATCAAGAAAAACACATCAAATTTTACCCAACACATACCATTTCAGACAAATCTTCAGTTTTGTCCTGATTATTTCTTCTATTTGTATCCAAACATTTTCGCTCCCGTAAGTGACTTATTAACAACGGTTTGTGAAGCCTGGGCATGTCCAGCCATGGAATCAGAGGTCAGGTTGGAAGCTGTTCTGTGGAAGTTGACATCCTGGGCAGGTCTGAAGGAGCTTGACGCTCTCAGCATGCTATAAAGGTGGCCTGCATACAGCGATCCTGCTCATTTGGTTAATATCGATAGTCAGTGTGTATGTAGAGTATCTGTAGCAATAGAACAGTAAGTAAGCTTGATGCTATAAACGTTTTGGTGTCAGGTGATATGTCTCGTCAATGTCATAACAGCTGCGATACATTCTACTATATCTGTGGTGAATATACACTTGCGCCTCAGAGACGTTGGATGACTGCTCTTGTGAAGAAAGCTTATCATCTGTATTTCGGCTGGTGATCAAGACAAGGAATGGGCGCCTCACATTTGCTGTGCGACATGTGCTGTCAGTCTGAGAGCCTGGCTCAGAGGCACTCGAAAGACGATGGCGTTTGCTGTTCCGATGATATGGCGAGAACAGAAAGACCATGTGACGGACTGTTACTACTGTTTGACTGATGTGTCTGGTTTCTCATCAATTGAATCTCCTAATCTGCCTTCAGCAATGAGACCCGTGCCACATGACGACAGTCTTCCAATTCTGAAACCACCAGAGGATTGAACCTTAGACGAACCAGATGAAGAAACTGCAATGCAGGGTACTGACAGTGACATTGACCCGGATTTTGAACCGTGCTCATCAGGCGATCCACATCTGATAACACAGTCCGAATTGAACGATTTGGTCAGAGATTTTGGTCTGTCAAAAGCAAAAGCCGAGCTGCTGGGTTCGAGACTGCAGGAATGGTGTTTGCTGTCACCAGGTATGAAAATTTCTGTGTTTTGAGGCCGACATCATGATATAACCACATTTTTTGCACAAGTGGACAGTCTCTGTTTCTGTTGTGACATTGAAGGATTGTTCTCGGCCTTGGGTTGTGATCACAACAGAAGAGTGACGTCTCTTCATTGATTCGTCAATGTTAAGCCTGAAAGCTGTTCTGCTACACAATGGCAACATTTATCCTTCAGTACCTGTTGGCTATGCAGCACACATGAAAGAAACGTATGAGAATATGGAACTGTTGCTGAAGCACGTCCAGTATAGCAGGTACAACTGGAATATCTTAAAGTCATTCTGCTCTTACTAGGACTGCAGTTCGGCTATACAAAGTACTGTTGTTTCATCTGTGAATGGGACAGCCGTGCCAAAGAGTCGCACTATTCTCGACAGGACTGGCCACTCCATAAAAAGTTAGTTCCAGGACAGAAAAATGTGGCACATGAATCACTTGTCGACCCGGCAAGCCTCCTCTTCACATAAAACTGTGACTCGTGAAGAATTTCGTGAAAGCACTGAACAAGGAAGGTGAAGGTTTTCATTACTTAAGACAGATGTTCCCAAGAATAACTGACGCCAAGATCAAAGAGGGCATTTTTGTTGGCCCCCAGATCAGACATGTTATGAGTGACAAGCAGTTTGAAGATCTGTTAGTTGGGCGGGAAAAAATTGGCTGGAAAACCTTCAAAGACGTTGTTGACAATTTTCTGGGCAATTACGGAGCCCCAAACTCCATTCAGCTGGTAGACAAACTTCTCAAAGCATACAAGACAATGAAGTGCAACATGTCACTCGAGATTCATTTCCTCCACTCACACTTGGACTTCTTCCCCGCAAATCTTGGTGCTGTCAGTGACGAACACGCTGAAAGGTTTCACCAGGACATTGCTACGATGGAGAGATGATACCAGGGCAACTGGAATCCGTCAGTGCTTGCTGACTACTGTTGGACACTGCAACGTGATGCGCTAGACATTGAATACAAAAGAAAATCAGGAGCAAAACACTTTTAATTCTGTTGAATTTAACAGCTTATGCGAAACATAAACGGTGACTAAATACGTTACTGTCAGTAAACATATAAATGTCTATTTCTCAGAGTTCCTACATGATGCAGTATTTGTGCATACCCAGTAGGCACCTGTCACAATCAGCAAAAACGTTTCAGGAAGCAAGACTTTTCAAAAAAATTGTTGTGCAGTGTAATCTGTGTTTGTATTTGTGTTCCGTGTTTTTATTTAATGTTTAGAGGCAAAGGATGGGTTCAATGTAAATATTTGTATATTGGTGTTTTTATATATAGTCACTGGTGTCATTGGGATAGTGGGGTTTTGAGTGCACATATCTACATTATTGAATATTTGTTTGTCTTTTTCATTTACAATATATCCGTATTTGATTTTACATTCCTGTGTACTATTTGCTGGTTATTTCATCGTGTGGGGAAAAAAGTACAATTTGTAAGGAGTACGGCTTGTTATTAGAACAAGAAGCCTCAGGTGATCCAAGGAATAGTCTTGGTAGTGTAGTGGCCGGTCTGGGTAAGAGGTTGGCCGTTACAACCGTTATAACCAATAAACACAGTCCACACTGCGATATCAGTAAAATATCCTCATAACCACCATCTATAATCCATCCATCCATCCATTTTCCAACCCGCTGAATCCAAACACAGGGTCACGGGGGGTCTGCTGGAGCCAACACAGGGCACAAGGCAGGAACTAATCCCAGGCAGGGTGCCAACCCACCACAGCCATCTATAATCGTGAACATTAATTCAACATTAATTAACAATTAGAACCTAAAATGTTGCTTATTGCAAACTAGTCTGCACATTCAAAGCAGTGATAGGAAAGCTTGTGAGTGTGGGACTGGCACTTGTGTTTCCCACCTTTGCAGCAGCTTCTCCTTGTTTTGTTGTCCTTTGCTTGCTGAGTAGAAGTTGCATCTCCTTCTCTTCTGCCCCCTAGTGTTGGCTTCTTATGTGACCTGTTGATCAGGGCCAGGCCCAGATCACTGTGCTGCTGAAGTGGATGTGCAAGGAGGGTGGTGTCGCTTTTGCATGCAAGGAGTCACAACGGCCTTTCCAAGCTCCTCCAAAAAGAATCCCCTCCACTTCCTCTTGCTTGCCCTCCATGGAGGGTTCAGCTCACTCACATGACAAAGACATTGTTTGTCATTCTGTCAGTGATATTGTGGAATATCGCAGGAGGCCAGCAGAGGATCAGATCAAGGACCTCTTGCAAAGTAAGTCTTGCTACCATAACCTCAGTCACCGAAATGGCTTTATAATAGGGGTCTTTATAATCTTAAGACCCCCAACACCTCTTTTGTTCTCTTTTTAATCCCAGTTAGTTCAGAATAAATGAACTCTAATTGTTTTATCTTTAGATTATTTTGTTACATTGCAGGTGCTTGTGCTTGCAGGTGCAGATCACATGCACCCTCTGACCTCTGTATGACCTCTGAGTGACCTCCATATGACCTTATGTGCCCCATATATATTCACTCCTATGCTGTTTGACTATTGCACTGTTTCGAGATTCCCCCATGACCCTTCAAAGACCAGCAGGAGCCACCAAATGTGATGGGAACACAGGCAGTTTTCGTGACATTGCCAAGGTCCCCCTGGAACTCTGTCACCACAGTGCTATCAAAAGATACACAGAGACATGGCATGTACAGTTTCACAGTTTCAAGTTTCCCCAAAACCACCATTTTCCTTGACTTGACAGACACTGGTGGATCTCAAATCCACTTCAACAGATATGGGTCAAATTTGACCCAAAAGAGCCTCAATGTACAAAAATTTGTAGCACCTGTACCAAATTTTAAAATATTTTTGTTTTTGTGTATTTTGGGTCACTAGGAAAAGTCATCAAATTTCAGGCTAAAAGAATATCATTTAGGGTATTTCTACATTTACATTCACTTATTTTGCTGACGCCTTTATGCAAGCTGACTTATAATATTTATTAAACAATTGCTTACATTTTTTTGGCTTTCTAATTGGAACACAGGCGGGTCAAGTGATTTTCTTAGGGTCACACAGGGTCTTTTACTGCTTTCAAATGTCAAAACAGGTTAAATATGACCTGAATAGTATGTAATGGCTAATGTTTGTGGTGCACCATCTGTTGGAATGACTAATGCAATGCATATGTCTTTTTTAAATGTCATTTGGTATGGGATTCATAAAAGCAGGGTTAATGTTTGGTGGTGCATCATCTGTTGGAATGACATAGCAAACCAGGCAGGCATACAGACACTTATCCTTTTATTATATTATATGTCACACACATGTGCTTAGGGGGCAGACAAAGGGTCCAAGTGAGTATGAAATAATAAAAGATAAGGGATTGGAATGAAGCACTAATACCTTTCTTCCTCTTTTAATACTAGGGTGTTGTACCATGTTAGCCATTATGAATGTAGAGAAAAGCCAAACAAAATGACACCTTTTATTGGCTAACTAAAAAGATTACAATATGCAAGCTTTCAAGGCAACTCAGGCCCCTTCTTCAAGATTACATCTTACCTGAAGAAGGGGCCTTAGTTGCCTCGAAAGCTTGCGTATTGTAATCTTTTTAGTTAGTCAGTAAAAGGTGTCATTTTGCTTGGCTTTCCTCTTTTAACAGAACAAAAGAAGATTAACCATTCTTTTCCGCTCCAGTCCCACTTGGTACCATCTTTTCCGGCTCATTATAAAAACGCTACTTCTGACCCACCTCTTATGACGTCACTTTCCGGCCAGCCATGATGACGTCATTTCTGGGCCATCCATGATGACATCACTTCCGGTCAGCCAATATTGACGTCACCTCCGGTCTATCCTTGATGATGTTACTTCCAGTGGACGATGATAATGTCGTATCTTATCTGCCCCCAGCTTCCTTCCTGCCGCCATTATTTAAATAACCCGACTGTCTGTCTTGCTTTTGTCTAAGGTTATCAACTTTTTGACAATAATACAGAT
This sequence comes from Erpetoichthys calabaricus, assembly GCF_900747795.2. Taxonomy (NCBI): domain Eukaryota; kingdom Metazoa; phylum Chordata; class Cladistia; order Polypteriformes; family Polypteridae; genus Erpetoichthys; species Erpetoichthys calabaricus. The sequence continues at coordinate 4,021,562 of NC_041399.2, forward strand.
TTTTTTTTGAATACCTGAAATGTCAGACATTATACGGGAAGCTTCCCCAAATTTTTTTCTTGGTCTTGTCCCATTATTTCATCACATATATTATATTATATTATATGCTTACTAGTCATTTAGCCCGTTACAATAACGGGCGCTAGAACAGTAATGCATAAACATTAGTAGGAACAGTCAATATTAAATGGCAAGGGACTTTGACCTCATTCTGTTTGTTGGTCGTATTTTTCTTTCTTTCAGCCTTTCTTTTGTTGATGTTTACTTCCTGAGCTGACCGTTCTTCATGGGCTGCCGTCGTGTATTGTGTGTCTTTAATTTTCTGTGACAGTAATACTGTCTTGTACGTCCGCTGGCTTGTACGTCCTGAATATACCTTTAATTTTCTCTGGCGGTAATACAGGCGTGCGCGTCGGTAATATGCTTTTAATCTCCTCTGACAGTAATACTGGCTTGTATGTGGCTGTAATATGCGTCACTGTGTTGTGTACCTTTAATTTCCTCTCGCAGTAATACTGGCTTGTATTTCCGTAAAACGCCTCTAACTTTCTCTAACAGTAATATCGCGCATCGCACCGTGCCCCGTGCATGCGCACCTCACCAGAAGACACACACACACACAGACACCTGGATGCACAAAGGGATTTTACTAAAGAGGATTATATTATATTATATTATATTATAGTAGCTGTGTAAGCCTTTGCTGTAAAATGCCCGGGCTCCTAGAAACTATTGAAATCGTCAGAAAATAATTGAAATGCAGAGTTGGTGGTTTCGCCCCCCTTGTCTATCAGCAGCTAAGCGAGTTTTTCACTCCTCGGAGGTTTCGTTTTGCCGATGTGCTCGACTCACTTGTGTATTAGTGGCTAAGCAAATTTGTCTTTCGTCAGCCATTTCACTTTGGTGACGGAGTCGTTTTAACTTCAGCTTCATCCTGTAGCCTCGTACTTCTTTCTTCTTCTGACTTGTTAACTTGGGGCTGTCTTGCCAGCTCTTTGAGCTTCATGCTGAAGCCTCATATTTGCGGGCCGTACAGACAGACACACACACACTTCCACGTGTAGATGTTTATATTATATTATATTATATTATATTATATTATATTATATTATATTATATTATATTATATTATATTATATTATATTATATTATGCTGGATTCAGGAAAACGTCAGCCCTCTTCACTTTTTTCACATTTTGTTGTGTTAATGACTTCTACAATCATTGAATTTAATTTCTTTCCCACATCAAGAAACACCCCAGTATAACAAAGTAGAAAAAACAAGATTTTAGGAATTTTAGCAAATTTATTAATAAATAAAAAAACTGAAATATTCCACTTGCAGAAGTATTCAGACCCTTTACTTTGGCTCAGGTGCATCCTGTTCTATTGCTCATCATTGAGATGTTTCTAAACCCTTGTGTGGAGTCCACCTGTGGTCAATTCAGCTGAGTGGTCCGATTAGGAGAGACACACACCTGTCTACAGCTGAGGGAAAAACAAGCCATGAGGGGTTGAAGGAATTCCCTGCAGAGCTAAGAGACAGGATTGTATCAAGAGTCACATCTGGGGAAATGCTACAAACATTTCTTCAGCATTGAAGGGTCCTAAGAGAACAAAGGCCTCCATAGGTCTTAAACAATCATGGGATAACCGTGTCTCTTTTAGAACTTTCCACTTGTCAAAGCAGGCAATCATTGGAGAAGGGCCTTGGTAATAGAGGTGATCAAGAACCTGATGGTCACTCTTGATGAGCTCCACAGTACTTTTATGGAGTTGGAAGAAACTTCCACAAGGACAACCGCCACTCATTGGGACTTTATGACAGAGTGGCCAAACAGAAGACACATGGAAGCCCCCTTGGAGTTTGCAAAAGGGTACCCAAAAGAGTCTCAGACTGGAATGAACAAGATTCTCTAGTCTCTGAATCAACATTAGCATCATGACTGGAGGAAACCAAATGTGTTATCGTCTGTCTACCCCTTACACTCATTAGGTTCGTTATTGGATAATAATAACGCACACATACATAGATATACACACACACTCTGACCCTAAGCACAATAGTGTCCTATGAATGACACACACACACACAGCTGGTTAACTTGTAGCACGTTAAACCACACAAGTGCTATAAGAATAACACAGCTCGTCACTCTCTTAGCACTTCAAGAGACTTACTTATTATCAACACGAGCAACAAATGATGTTTATATATACGAGGTGAGACACATATATAACCGGACTGGGCTTGTGGCTTTCCTGGAAAACCATCTGGAGGTCGGCCAAACGTGAATCATAGAACTATATCTCCTCATACACTCCCTTTCAAATATATCATGAGATTAGCCCAGTCAGTATTTGCACAACAATCGCCACACAAGTTACCGCTATGATGTCGGATGAAAAAATCAAACAGCAAATCAACATCAAATTTCTAGCGAAATTGAACAAAACGTCCACAGATACTTATGAAATGATAAAGTCTGTGTACGGTGATAACAGTTTGTCTCACACACAAGTTTTCGAGTGGCACAAACGTTTTAAGGAACGCCCAGGTCGAGAGGGGGTGTGGGTACATCACCAAGACAACGCTCCCATGCACAATGCTTTTTCTGTAATGCAGTTCGATCATCCTCCCTATTTGCCGATTTAGCTCGCTGTGATTTTTACTTATTCCCAAAAATAAAAAGTGACCTGAAGGGAAGACATTTTTCTTCAATGGATGGATGAAGAGAAGACAAAAAGAGCAACCCTGTTGAACAGCCTCAAGCAAGAACACTTCCAGCACTGTTTCAATCAATAGAAGATATGTATGGAGCAGTGTAGAGATCGGGAAGGGGAGTATAGAGAAGGTGACAATGTTTAGAATGCTGTAAGCCATCAATAAATATATTTTTTTTTTACCAATTCGGTTATTTTTGTGTCTCACCTCGTACAGTGGAACCTCGGTTCACAACCATAATTCGTTCCAAAACTGTGGTCGTAAACCGATTTGGTCGTGAACCGAAGCAATTACCCCCATAGGATTGTATGTAAATACAATTAATCCGTTCCAGACCATACGAACTGTATGTAAATATATTTTTTTAAAGATTTTTAAGCACAAATATAGTTAATTAAACCACAGAATGCACAGTGTAACAGTAAACTAAATGTAAAAACATTGAATAACCCTGAGAAAACCTTGAAGCACAGAGAAAACTAACACTACAATAGTTTGCACTACAGTAATCCCTCGCCACTTCGCGGTTCACTTTTCGCGGATTCACGACTTCGCGGATTTTATATGTTAGCATATCTAAATATATAACGCAGATTTTTCGCTTCTTCGCGGGTTTCTGCGGACAATTAGTCTTTTTACTTCTGATAGTTGCTTCCTCAGTTGGTTTGCCCAGTTGATTTCATACAAGAGATGCTATTGGCGGATGGCTGAGAAGCTACCCAATCAGAGCACGCAGTTAAGTTCCTGTGTGCTGCTGATTGGCTCAGCGATGCAGTGCTGCATTAACCAGGAAGTCTCATCTCATCTCACTCATTCAATATTAACGTGCTCTTTATACTGCATTCAGGGGATCATCACTTTCATCGTCATCATTTTTACTGCGCAGCATATTCATCACGTCATATATAGCTACGTGTACTTCGCTATACAGTAAGTGTAAACTTATCTACCGATTTCATATTGCTTAGCAGTTGTCCCTGTTATTAATAGAGTAAAGGGTGGGTTGTAAACAATACAGGGAGGGTTTAAAAACGTCCAAATAAACGTTAAATAATTAAATAAATATGGTGTCCCTACTTCGCGGAAATTCAGTTATCGTGGTCGGCCTTGGAACCTATCTCCCGCGATAAGTGAGGGATTACTGTATAGCGTTACCAACCGCTGGCTTAAAACACTTTTTTTTAATGAGTTTTAAGCACAGGATAAGTAAATGAACATTTGAAAAAAATCCGTAATTTAATAAACCACCAAGAAAAGTAACATTGCAACAATGAGGGCTACGAACCGATCGCTGTAAACAGAAGTGAAAACAAAATCAAGCCCAGTGCATTCTTTAACTGCCTTCGTACCTTATGCGTTCAGCTCTCTCTCTCTCGTGTGCCTGTGTGTGTGCGTCTCTCTCTCGTGTGTGTGTCACGCTCTCTCTCTCGCTCTCTCTCTCTTGCTCTCTGCACAGGAAATGCACAGGGAGAGACTGAACACGTACAAACCGAAAGGGAAACTGGCTTGTTCGTATACCAAGTGTGTGGTCATGAACTGAGGCAAAAGTTTGGTGAACATTTTGGTTGTAAACCGATTTGTACGTGTACCGAGACGTTCGTGAACCGAGGTTCCACTGTATATCTCAGACCTAAATACTAGGAATATATGTAAACATACAAAGGCTCAACATCTTTGGTTAAATGCCATTTATCAACCAAAGATGTCTAACTTTATGTCCTGTTCCCTACTATTGGGTAGAGCTCTGACCCTCAGCCTTAATAAACCTGACAGCACAGAGCGTATGGCAGACCTCTGGCTACTCTAGGTGCTCATTAAAAAACTACTTTATTACTTCAATCACTATGCATATAAAGACAAAGTATAGAAAGATGAAAGCAAGTTAGTATTTATTAAAGAACAATAATAAGTAATAGAAAATATATAGTGTTGAAAAGCTTACTGAGAGGAATTAGTGATATCAAGGATGAATGTCCCAGGGTGGCGTTGATTTAGCAATCGATGTTCATGAAATGGCGTTAACTGATGAAAACTGGGTCACACATTGAATGGATGAAATTAAATGGAGTCCAAAGTTATTAATGTCCTGAATTAAGTGAAATACTTTTCGATATGCTAGGTTTGCTCCTATCCTGAAATAATTCAAAACAATCTCACCGTGTGAGTCCTCGGCAATGGTTGAAATAAATCCAAACCCCAGGGGTTTCTCCACACTGGCTGATGTACTGATGATCCGGACAATGAAAACAGCAGATGGTAAGGTTGCGCAATGAAATGTACACGATGATTTGGTGAAATGGATGCAGAAATGGCTCCTCTCTCCTCTCGATCTCCTTTAATCCCTTCTTGATACTTCCCTTGTCTTGTTTAAATAAAAATATCCCAGATGAAATTAGTGAGACAACAGGAAATATCAGTATTGGAGTCGTTGCCTCCCTGCATCATCCTTCCCCGTTTGTTTCCCGGAGACAACATTTACATAAATACACAACAGATTTAAACACACTACTCAGCACAAAACACACATTAAATATCTATAATCATGTAGCCCCGCTGCAGATCTTTCGTCATCGCCGCATCTCTTCTGACGATGCTTTCAGACGGGGCACATTTATTATAAAATTTCATGCCAGGGGTTTCACAACACACGATTGTTGCATGCACCTGATTGGCTGGCTGTCAATATATTGGATACATTTTGCTCAAACTCTTTAATCTATCTTTTTCCCAAATAATAAAATATTTTGATGTTGCCTAGTACCTACTGGCATGTCTTCCTTGCCCTGGCTGTAAGCCAATTTAGCAATTTTGTTTGACCAACTGCTTTAAAAGTGAGGTACAAGGGAAGAGGATATGTGTTTGATGTTACAATACGTATACAAGTGTCCTGCATATGAATCCGTCTTGTTGGGACTGAGCAAAATATAATGAAAATATAGAGAAAAATTTGCAGATTTTCTTTTACACACCACAACACCAGGGTAAAAAAAAGACAAGAGAAGGAAAAAGGTTTGAAGGATCCACCCGGTTTGTATATTGACAGGAACAGCTAAATAATGCAATGAGTGATCACAAAAGACTGAGTCCCAATCGACTAGCTGAGGAAACGAAGGGTGTGGGCTTTTATAGTGGCTGTGCAGGAAGAGGCAGGTCTGTGTTGCGGGATGGCGGAAGTGAGGTCAGTAGGAGGGTGTGGTCTGGATAGGAAGGTGGAAGTTGGCGCTGGTTCATCTGGGCTTCCCTTCTGTTGATCTGTGGTAAAGGTAGAAGAGAAGTTAGTGCACCTTATCAACCCTTGAGCTTACATCTTACCCTCAGTTAAGGGTCCTATATGCATTTGTGTGACACCAGACACCGCTCATCACCCAAGCAATGAAGGGTGCTGGTGGCAGCATCAGAGACTCAGAGACTCATCAGGGTCAAGGAAAAGCTGAAAGGAGCAAAGGACAGAGAGATTTTCAATGAAAAGCAACTCAAGACCCAGAGGTGGGTAGAGTAGCCAAAAATTGTACTCAAGTAAGAGTAGTGTTACTTCAAAATAGTATTACTCAAGTAGAAGTAAAAAGTAGTCATTCAAAAAATTTACTCAAGTAAGAGTCAACATGTATTTGGTGAAAAGACTACTCAAGTACTGAGTAACTGTTTGATCATAATAAATTATTTATTTTTTAGAAATGTTGTAATAAGACAGACAAAAATATAAAATAATGTGCAAATTCTGCTATTTCCAAATAATAAAATAAAAAATGAGTAAAAATAAATAACATTTTTGCAAAATAAAGATGCACAAATAACACAAAGTTCCAAATCTCAGTTTTTCCCAACAAAGCTTTTGAAGCCAATACCTACAGTAATTTGTCAATTGGTTTTTTGAGCTTTTGATCGTTTTTTGCAAATATTTCTTTGCTACTACTGCAGGACATGATATGGGGTCATTCTCCAACTTTTTTTGTTTTGTGGAGAATTTTTATTGTACAACAGCTGCTTCCCAAAGAGAGGGTCCATCCTCACTGGCAGCAGGTCCAGCAATGAACACTCACTTCTGCTCTGAGTTCTTCTTAAAGAGTGAAAGAACCAGGAGGGACAGAATTGCTGGAGTTCAATGTGGATGTGACATTGTGGCTCTTCTGGGACATCCTCCTCCACTCTAAAGTTGTAGAGGGTAAAGAACTTAATGATTGTGTGAAACCCTTGGTATGCCCCAGCCAGAGCTCTCCTTTGGCTCACATACATGACACGCTCATCTGCTCCATGCAGTTTCCTTGACTGAGCACCACTGGGTTTCTGGTCCTCCAACTTGCCTGTTAGTTTATAATTATTCACAAAACTTTGGACAGCAAATCAGGAGATGACAGACCTTGCTGATGCAGGATGACCACCTTGTGTCTCGTTGCTCCCAGAATCGATGATCTGAAGGTTCAACTATACCATCTGTCTTCCGACATGTCACCTTGTCATTTACTTGTTTTCACCAGATTAATTTGTTCTCCACATGTTTTTGTTTTAGTTCATCAGGTTGGTTCAATAAGTTCATAACGTCATTGACTCATTAAGACCTCTTTGTTTAAGGCTGCACTGACATAGAGACGAACAAAATTACCAGGCATTGATGTCAAAAAGGGCTCTGTTGATTAATGCGTCACTTTAATTTAACAAAACACAAACACTTCTGTTGAACCTTTAATTTTTGGGAAAACGAGGGTTTGGAAAAACTTAAATCTGGTCTTTTCAACTGACACAATAATGGACAATATGCAAATGAACAAGTAAAAATTCTTAAGGGCATAAGACTGCAACATGCAGGAAATTACTTGATATACTAAAATATATTTAAAAAGGGAAACAAAGAGCTCTCTTCAGGAATGGGAGAGACCACTGAGCTGAGCTGAGATAGGTAGATATGAAGGGCACTATATAATACATTCAAAGATAGATAGATAGATAGATAGATAGATAGATAGATAGATAGATAGATAGATAGATAGATAGATAGATAGATAGATAGATAGATAGATAGATAGATAGATAGATAGATAGATATGAAAGGCACTACATAATAGATAGATAGATTTGGCAGACCGAGTCCCGGTGAGGTGCTATATAGATATATTGCTTTTGGTATAACAGACCCTCCATTGTATTTCTTGACACACTTCTGCTGAATGATTCATTGTCTGAAAGTCCTCAGTGTCATGGAGAGAGGATGTGCAGCATTGTTCATAATGGCACTCAATTTTGTCTTCATTCTCTCCTCCTTTACTGTCTCCAAGGGGTCCAGGGTGTATCCCATTACTGAACCTGCCCTGTTGATTTGGTGGTCCTCTCTTGAAGTGGTGTTTCCTGCCCAGCACACCAACACTGGCCATCACAGAACTGTAGAAGATGTGAAGGATGCCACGTCCCACATTAAAGGAGCATGGTCTCCTAAGGTAGATGAGCCTTCCTTGCTCTGCCCTTTCTTCTGTAGTTCTTCATTGTTACAAGACCAGTCTAACCTGTCATTGATGTGGACCCCCAAGTACTCGTAGCAGTGCACCACTTCAGCATGCACTCCCTGAATAAGCAACTATGCTAACGTTAAGTTACAGACAATTATTTTTGCACCAAGAAATAAAGTTCTTCTCCTGAGTTGAATAGAAGGTCATTGGTGTTAGCAGTGGGATTGAATAAAGAGGAGATAAGGAATGAGATGACAAATTTCAAGGAGAGATGAGTAGGAACAAGAAAAACCTGCTTCATTATCTTGGAGGTGTCTCTGGGATCATTGCGACATCATTCAATAAATGATAAAGTGCCACGTAGAGGGAACAGAAAAACAGTTCCGATGTCCCATCCCTAATCAATTTTGGATGAAAGGAATTTTTGAAAAGACACCTAAAAAAGAAGCATTATAAACAATGGGAAAAAAGAAATGATCTGTAATGAATGCTTTAATGGAAAACCACAGAAAGCAAAACCAGTCACTGAACCTCCCAGAGGGGGGAACACTGTAAGAAGAGAAAGTTAACAGAGCACATTCACAAGGCAGGGAGTCCCACCATCTTTGAGTGACTCTAGTAATGTGGAAGCAGAATGCCCTCCACATCATCCTCTAGATTTGCTGCCTCCTTTTCCAGTTTACCCAGATTTGATGAGACCAGACTCCAGCTGCATCTCCTCCATCATCAGCTTAGTGTCTCCATCATTGAACTCTTTCAGCTCTTTGGAAAAGTGGCTGTGGGTGTCATTCAAGTTTTCTGTTTGTAGACAAGAACAACATGTAACCAATGAAGCTCGATCTGGTGGACCATCAACATCGGCCACAAGCCCACATCGATGATGTCTTTGTCAGAGAAGACCGACTGATTATGTTGTCCGCTGTTGTTGCACATTTGGATATCAGCTGTGGATCTGCACGTGCCATAGTGTATATTGACTTGGGCTGCTGTAAGGTTTGCATAAGATTGACATCCAAGCAGCGTTCTGATCTGCACAAGCCAATAAGCTGATTACGATTTTTGGAATGCTTTCTGGAAATGGTGGAGAAAGTAACCAAAGGAACAGGTGGAAAGTGTAGGTGAATAACTTGACACCCCCAGTGCTGATCATTTTCTTCAAAATATTTTTCATAACTTTGTTGAGAAGCTTCAGTTGTGAGCACCGGGGTGCCGGTTGAGTGTTTTATTTTGAAGCTGCTCCTCATTTCTATCACCTAACGCAGTTGACATCTCCAAACTTATCTTCTGTTTCGGACACTGCATTTCGACCTGCTGTTTTTATCAGAGCCTGTTACACAGAACACCACGTCCTCTACGGAGTACAACGGCAGAAAGTTGAAGGTTAAAGCCACAGACGTAAGAGACGCGACATGTCGGCTGTGTGGCCTTCACCAGGTGTGGCGCCAATATGATCGATGGACTGTTATCCCGTGTAACAGGCAGTGGGGACTGGAAACAAATCAAACTTTTATTTCTGCCTCATGAGCTAATTAGCAGATAAAATGAAGTGTTCATGATTGGGTAAATTAATGCTGATTACTCGAAAATGGGATGTCAGGCTAGACAGCAATGTGCTATGAAGAAGAGAAACCCGCCACGCTGTTAAACTGACATTTTGAACTTTTTTTGACACAAGACTTGCTACCACGACGGCCCCACTTGTTCGCCAGTCGCTGCAGTTAGCTTGGATTTCCAGCTGACAGAAAAATTAACACGTTGGTGGTATAAATAGGCTGAGCCGAGCTGCCGAGGTGCCTTCCAGCGCCATTCAAACGACTCCTGCTAATTAATAAAGCTTACATGGCTGGGTGTCTTTCACAGGAGTTATTTATCATACAAAAATACGGCAAAGCAATCGAGGAGGGTGCCAGGCGGAAGCACAAAGCCATTAATCTCTTAGTTTGGCTCAGAGCAGCATACGTGGAAGGCCATTATGCTGGCACTATACAATTATTTATTAAATCGTCAATCTCATCAAGGCTAGTTTAAAACTGTAACACTATGTGACAGAACTATGATAGCATATGTAATAAATTATGATATTGTATGTTTAGATATTAGCTGATTAAATGCTATAACGGGCATCAGGAATGGGCTGATGCTCTGGTAAGGATGGTTCATGGACTATTACCCTACTGGGAGGCCAGTTTGTTGGAAGAACAGGGGAAGACTTTTTACATGGACACAATAGGTGGCAGCCCTCCTGGATGATGGTGCCTACATGAAAGCTGGGAGTTGTAGTCCAGTAGCGCAGTCCTGTGGTGTTCCATCCATGTCACCAGAGGGAGCCATCCCCATTTCAATGAAGCTCTGCCCGACCTGGTGGTACCTCCAGCCATTAGCGTGGTGACACTGGAAGTACTACCTTTAAAGAAGACACTTGACCTCATCAATGAGGTCAAATTCGGGAGGCAGTGGACAACGATTACCAGGAAGAGGGAGAGGAAGAGAGAGGGTAGAGACAGGAAGAATTGTGCTGTGTGATTGTTACATTATTTTGTTATAATAAATTGTCATTTGAGTTTGTATTTGTGTTGATATTGGTGTATTGGAGGGTTTGGGGGCTCAGTGCTGCCCCCTGCAGGTCATAATGCATACACATATGTTATAGTTTACATGCTTGGTTGCCTGCTCTATGATGGAGACTATGAGGGTAAATCAAAAAATTCCGGTAACCGCAACGGATAGAAGTTGGCGCAATACAACACATTCATGAGGCCTTATGGGTAGAATGGACACACACAGCACAGAGATGTACCGTTAGTCCAGTTGAAGTCAAATGAACATTGACAGTCTGCTGCAGGATTCATTTGTTCAATAATAATTTCTTTGAGCAGAGGGAGTGAAACTTGTAAGATGTTGGCTCAGTATGGAAGTGAAACCAGCAAGTTTATCAATGAGTAGAAAAGTTTAATGTGGGAAGAACACCTGTAACTGATGAAGCTCGTATCTGGTTGACCGTCAACTTCGTGCACACATCGACAATACCTTCATCAGAGAAGACAGACAGATTACATTGTCCACTGTTGCTGCACATTTGGCTATCAGCTGAGGATTTGGATGACTTGGGGTACCGTAAGCTTTGCATAAAATGGGTGCCTAAACAACTGCCAGTCATCTGATTAAGAAGGTAGGCTCAGGTTTAGGGATGCCCTCTGGACCTGCTAGTGGGAATAGCAAAGGACAGAATGAAGATAAAACTGAACAATTCTGCACATCCTCTATATGACACACCAACATCGAGGTATTTTGATAATTTCTGTGAGTGTTTGAGGGTTGTTTGTTGCTTGTTATAATATGTTTGTATTGTTTGAGCTTCCATAAATCTTAAATTTCCTCACTGAAGAACTTGTAGGTTAGCATTGTGAGACCTGTTGCTAAGATTGGTCTACTCCTGCACTTTAAGATTAACACACACACAGACGCTTAGAGATCATATCCAGTAAAAGACTCAGGTGATGCCAAGTGCCAGTCACCCCGCAATATTCCATATAGTAAGTATAAGAGTGATGCCCGAATGCCTGTCACTCTTAGTGCTCTATATAGGAACTCACTATTACCAGCATTAAAAAACACATGAGTGGCCTCGTGACACACAAAGGCCAATCACTTTGGTTTGAGGGCCAGTTCCAAAACAACAGGGTCTTATTTCTACCGTAGGTCAGGTCAGGTTGGGTAGCATGCGCTGGTACAGTGCGTTGCTGCACCCAACATACTACAAATCAGCTCAGGATCCTGGTTGGCAACCCCTCAAGCAGACATGCAGTCCAGAAAGGACCATATATCTGTCGCAGCCAGGTGTTATGTGGGTGTCCCCTTGGCCTGGTCCAGACACTCGGGTCCTCGGCAATGAGCAAGATCACCCTCTGGGAACATGTGACATGGCCGTAGTGCCATAACAGACGCTCCCTCACAATGCAGGTAAAGTGCATCATTCGGGATTCAATGAGCAGCCGCTCATTTGACACAAAATCAAACCAACAGTACCCAAGGATTCTCTGACGAGACACAATACCAAAGGAGTCCAGTCTTCGGCTCAGGTCACTGGATAGCGTCCATGTCTCGCAACCATATAGCAAGACAGGAAGCAGCAGGACTCTAAAGACTTGGACCTTCGTCCTTTTGCAGAGATATCGTGAGCGCCACACACCCCTTTCCAGTGACTTCATGACCCCCTATGCTCTTCCAATCCGTCTACTGACTTCATAGAAGGAATCACCAGAGACGTGAATGTCACTGCCGAGGTCAGTAAACCTCTTGACGAGGTTGCTCAGCTCATTAGTGTGGTAGATAGTAGGACTTGAGGAACCTTCAAAACTCGACTTGATGTTATTTTAGAAGAACTAAGTGGATATGATTGGTAAGCTTAGTTGGGCTGAATGGCCTACCCTCATCCAGAGTTTTCAAATGTTCTAATGTAGTTTAATAATTCAAGATATAAAGACAAGTATGGAATGTAAAAGCAATGTGGCATTTATTAAAGTACTAGCAAAATACCCGCGCTTCGCAGCGGAGAAGTAGTGTGTTAAAGAGGTTATGAAAAAAAAAGGAAACATTTTAAAAATAACGTAACATGATTGTCAATGTAATTGTGTTGTCATTGTTATGAATGTTGCTGTGTTTTATATATATAAAATACACACACACACATATAAACATATATATACATATACATATACACATATATATACATATCTACAAATATATATATATATATATATATATATATACATATACACATCCACATATCAACATATATATATACACATAGATACACACACACACGCTTTATGGGTGATGATTGTTTTACTCTTTTTATCTTTATTTTATTTTATTGTAGAATCAACTCCTATCTGCGCACAGCAGGGCAGCCGTGGGCGGATGCGTATGGTGTATTCACTCCATGTTATCGTGCATTGCGCTGTCAGTGGTATTTTGATAAAAGAATTTGAACAACATATAAGAAGCGTATAAATTATTAAACAGTAAAACATTAACATTTAAGAAGTAAAGTTACATTAAGTACTACTGCAGTGCCTTCGGGTATACCTCATTTTTTGTTTGCCCATTACATGCTTAAATGTATACATTTTTTGGTGCACCTACCTGAGAACACGCGACATATAACCGAGCGTGGGAGAAGCATGGATTTTAAACACGCGTTGAGTTCATCTGCTGGTCTCCCTCGTGGAATAACTGGTAATGTTTGACTAAAATGTACAGCGAGTAAAACGACATTACCTCCTATTTTTTTTTTTACGATCTCTGAGGTCTTGCTTTTTTCGGTTCAAGGCTTCATAAGCTCTTTTATGTTGTATGGTGTACTTATCCCAAACCATCATCTTTGAATGTTGCAAGACTTTCGCCTTGTATGTAGATCGGGGTAATTACATTCATTGCATTCCTAGTCTGAATCACAATCTGATTGTATGGGTGGTTACCTGGCACTGTAGGGTTGCCACCCGTCCTTTAAAATACGGAATCGTGCCGCGTTTGAGAATCAAATTGCGCGTCCCGTTTTGAATCAATACTGGACGGGATTTATCCCGTATTTTTTTTATCATTTTTTTTTTAAAGCAGCGTCTCATGCAAATCATCCCACACGCATTTTATGAAGATGCCTCCTTTCCTACTTGTGATTGGGTAATACTTGATGTCATCGTTAGTTTGATTGGTGTTTTTAACTGTCCAGTGAGGAGGGCGTGTCTTTTAAGTAGAGTCTGCAAAGTGTTGGCACTGAGATGTGGCGTCAGCGCCATAGTTGAAGCCCCTAACGTTGCGGTCAGCAAGTCGGCTAACATCCGCCATGTGCCGTCTTTCAGTTGAGAGAAGCAGATCATAGAATGGTTGAAACTGTTGCCCCTAACGTTGCGCCACGGCGTGTGGTTCGTTTATACCTCATGTCTTCTCATTAAACTTTTATCTCGCGAATATGTTATTGCAATCCGCAGCGGGAGCGTTTCTATAAAGTTAATTTAAACTTACGTTTTACACCGTGCTTTGTTTCCCTTATGAACATGCTTGTATGCTTAACTCGCTCCGTTCTCAATTGTTTAATTAATTTTTTGCTCTTCGCTGTTTGCGGCTGTTCCTCCATTTCCCCCTACTTCGTTCTTTTATCTCGCGAATATGTTATTGCAATCCTTAACGGGAGCGTTTCAATAAACTGATTGAAAATAGTTTTGCATTTACCTTTTTAGTAAAAGGCGAGCTTTTAAGCCTGAGAAATCACCCCGTAAATGCACACGTTTAATTGCACATGTGTTAATATGTATGCTTACACAGTATTAAAAGACAGTCAAAAATTAACATCATTTACCTTCGTTCCCGCGTGTGACTCGTGCTGTAAATGTCTTCCTTGTTTTTAGTTCACGTGATTACGTAGGAGGCGTGATGACGCGATACGTGACTCCGCCTCCTCCATTACAGTGTATGGACAAAAAATATGTTCCAGTTATGACCATTACGCTTTGAATTTCGAAATGAAACCTGCCTAACTTTTGTAAGTAAGCTGTAAGGAATGAGCCTGCCAAATTTCAGCCTTCCACCTACACGGGAAGTTGGAGAATTAGTGATGAGTGAGTCAGTCAGTGAGTGAGTGAGTCAGTCAGTCAGTGAGGGCTTTGCCTTTTATTATTATAGATACAGTACCAAATAGAAGAAAAATATAATAGAAAATGAAACAGACGGATACAGTCATAGAAAAGCTTACTGATAATCAGCCAAGTCAAAGGAGGATGTTGTCCAGGATGGCTTTCTTATTCAGCAGTCTTTGTTTTAAATAGGCTATGTTCTCCAACATCTAGATGAAATGGTCATCCGTTCCTCGATCTCTGATGTCATTTCCAATGTCGTTGTCCTTCTGTTGTCGATTGGATGAGCCATATTTAGGTTAAAATGCACATGTGGAGTTCTGGGACATGTGGCACGACACACATTTGATTGCCTATCTTGTCCTTGTGATAAATGACCCATCTCAAAGTCTTTCATCTTTGAACGTATCTGTACAATCGATCATTGTCTCCGTTTAACAATTACGTTTACAAGTTTTCTGCTCATTTTAACTAAAAGCACTCTATCCAACAGGGGGCACTAGCCACCCTGGTTGAAATAAGTTCTTTTGCAATTGCGGCATCTTAAGTAACCTGAACCTAAATAGATATATTATAAAGAGGCGATATCCCTCCCTTAGTGATACGGCGGTAAGAGATCACATAAGAGAAAATAACTTAGCTTTCTTGAATGACGATTTACGCATAACAGACGGGAAGCCATGACAAGACCTTTGTATAGAGTCTGCCATTTTCGATGCTGCTCTGGAAAGATTTTCAGGATAGGATGATGTTATCTCCCATCCGTCTGTTGGCTTCAAAGGTGTGCCGGGTAATGTTCCAAGGCTTTATACTCTTTCTCCATGTGCAGGCCTTTACTTAGGTAAAATCATGTCATTCCAAACAAGGAAAAGAGAGGAAAAAATTTTATGCTGACTCTAACACACAGAAATAGTGCACGTTGCCCATTTGTCTCTGTCTATGTTGTCCTATGCTTGGCCAAGCAGTTCTGAATGCTGAGACCCTTTGTACTAAATCTGGCTCAGCTGAGTATGTAGAAAGAAAAGAAAAACAGATTTAAAATATTTGCACAGAGCACAGTGACATTAAACTTATATTCTGATTACAAGCACCATGAATTCTTTGGATATCAAAGCAAAGACATTAAAGTCACAAATTATTGGCACAAGATAGGAAGAATGTAGAAATGATCAAAAAGAAGAGAAACTGCAGATGCATTTAGATCCTCTGATTTTGTCAAGTCTAATCCAAGGTTCCTCCACTGACTGCAGTTCAAACCTTTGTTTTATGATTCTCTTGTTTACATTAATGTTGATTTTGTTCATTTGAATTTTTTGTTTTTATTTTGTCTGTATATCAACGCCTTGGATATGTCCCATGTGTTTTGTGGGTGGTTCCTCAAGGGGCGGGGCCACCAGCCACTCTCCGCCAGGAGCTGCCCTATAAATCTGGAGGGTCTCCCACAGTTCTTGGTGGTTCATTTCGAAGGCTCTAGGGCGTGGAGCGTTTTACTTGTGTTTCTGTTGTAACTGACCCGATGTTGGACCCTCTTACTCTGTCTCTTTCGGCTATTTTTTGATGTTTGCATTGGCACTGTGTTTGCCTTGGATTGCCTTGCCTTCAGGGAATTCATTTCTGTGCTCCACGGAGACTCCTTGTGCTACAGAGCATTTTTGTTCAAAATAAATCTTTTATTTTATAAAGATTGTTTGAGGCCCTTTCCATTTTTAGTCAGGGTTTTGATGGTAATCCTCACCGCCATTTGGCAATTTTGGAAGTATTTATGAAAGTTATGTGCTTTTGGGACTCCCAGTTCACACCTGATTTTATGTATCGTCTTTGTAACTTACTCTAGGTAAGTCAGTCTCTTAAGTGTCCTGTAAGCTCATCATGGGTCACAATGGCCACCAGTTTTAATAAATAATAATAATTTATTTCATTTATAGGGGCCTTTTAAGGCACACAAGGACACCTTACATAGCACATTAATAACAACAGTCACAACATAAAATTAATAAAATATAGCAGTACAATAAAACCAGAATAAATACAATAATAAAACTGAATTTAAATTTATCAGCTCAAATTATCAGACAAAATAAGCCATCTTAAAAAGATGTGTTTCAAAATGAGATTTAAAGGTAGGAAGACAGTCGATATTACGAATGTCTTGTGCAAGAGGCGAGGGGACACTCGACTGAAAGCTCTAAACCCCCCATGATAGTCAAGTGTGCAGGAGGTCTAATAAGATTGATAGAGGAAGAAGATTTAAGGATACGAGAAGGAATGGAGAATTGAAGAAGACCAGAAACATAAGGAGGTGCCAGATTATGAAGGGTCTAGTAAGTAATAAGCAGAATCTTAAATTCAATGTGATATTTAGTAGGGAGCCAGCGAAGCTGTTGAAGGACAGGAGTAATGTGTTCTATCGAAGAGGTTCTGGTAATAACAGGAGCGTCAGCATTCTGAACCAAGTCTGTATAGGAGTTTGTGAGGAAGACCAGAAAGGATAGAATTACAATAATCAGTATGAGACGTAACCAGAACATGAATAAGAATAGCAGAGCTGGCAGCTGCAAGAGATGGACGTAAATGGCTGATATTACGTAAATGGAAATATGAACACTGAGTAACATTATTAATATGTGACTCGAATTTTAAGGTACTATCGAGAATGATACCTTAACTCTTAACTTGGGAGGATGAAGAGATTAGAGAATTATTAACAGTCAATGAAATATTATCACATTTATCTAAAACAGATTTAGTTCCAACCAGAAAAAACTGTTTTATCAATATTTAATTTAAGAAAATTAGCAGACAGCCATGATTTAACTTCCTGCAAACATTCAGATAGGGGAGAAGGTGGAAATGGAATCAGGCTTAGTAGACAAATAGAGCTGGGTGTCATCAGCATAACAGTGAAAATGAATATTACATTTCCTAAAGATATGACCAAGAGGCAGAAGATAAATAATAAATAGACAGAGCCCTGGGGAACACCCCTAACAACTTGGCAAACTTGGGATCTGAAATTTTTTAACACTAGAATTACCAAAGCTTACGAAAAAACATGTAAATGCAGCACACCTTAAATCCGCTCGCACCTCTCCGTCAGCGTCTTTTGTCTTGTAAATGTGTCGATAAGCCCCTGCAGCAAGCAGCCTGCTATCCCATCTTCCCACCGCCGCGGAAACAGCAAAAAGCTCTCCCAGCTCAAGCCTTGTTAATCAGGGAATCAGGTAGTACTTAGAGCTGTATAGGCTAAAAAATATATCGTTATTTGGAACACATGCTTTTCATGTGTGTTCCGTATCTACAAAGATCTATGTAAGTGTAGGATGACAGAAATGTTGAACACATACCTAAAAAGACAAACTTTGTCTATGTTTTAGTACTAACAACAAAATGTTGACATGAAGTGTGTAATGTGTGAAGACTGAAGTCCAAATATCACATAAGCACTTTCACAAAAGGTATAAATATAACAGAACAAGTGTGCTTTTATTCAGGATTATCAAGTTGGGGAGCATGCACTGGTACAATGCATTGCCGCACCCACTACATGACGAAACAACTCGGGATCCCGGTTGGCAACCCCTCAGGCAGACACACGGTCCAGTCCCACCCTCCAGAAATTACCCTCTATCTGCCGCAGCGAGGTGTTACGTGGGTGACCCCTTGGCCTGGACCAGCCACTCAAGTCCCCAACAATGAGGATCTTACGAGCCGGATCACCCTCGGGGGAAACACTCCACATGGCCGTAGTTCCATAACTGACGCTCCCTCACAATGCAGGTCATGTGCCTCATTCGGGACACCATGAGCAACACAAAGTCAAACCAACAGTACCCAAGCATTTTCCGGAGAAACACAGTACCAAAGGAGTCCAGTCTTCATCTCAGGTCACTGGATAGCATCCATGTCTTACAAACCGGAAGAACCAGGACTCTAAAGACTTTCGTCCTTTTGCTTAGATATCAGGAGAGCCTTACACCCTTGCCAGCAACCTCATGACCCCTCATGCTCTCCCAATCTGCCTACTGACTTCATAGGAAGAGTCACCAGAGTCACATGAATGTCACTGCCAAGGTAAGTAAACCTCTGGACAAGGTGAGCACTCTTTACACAGACAGACACACTGCTGATGGTTATGCCCAAGATGTCATTAAAGGCATGGATCTTGGTTTTTATCAGGACACTCGCAAGCCCAGACACTCAGACTCCTCACTCAGTCTCTCGTGCGCCCCGATCAGAGCCTCCATTGACTACAGCAATCATCAATAGATTAAAGCATCATCAGCAAAGTCAAGATCCGTGAATCTTTCTTCACCAACAGATGCCCAACATCTGCTGGTCCCCACACCAAGACTATAACCGAAGAAAAAGAAATCGGGTTAGTGTGGTTTGTTGTCATTGTCTTCTTTGGTAGTACAGCAGTTAGAGCTTCTGACTCCTATTCAAAAGGTCGCAGGTTTGAGGCTTCTTGCATCCCAAAATAAACGTTTTGAGTAGTGAGCTGCTCTTATTGTTACTATTATACAATAAAAACATACATTTGATTTGAGTCAGTAACAGCCGGTGTAAATGTATGGTACTTGTAAAGGTTAGCATTTTGTTTCATTATTCAATTTTATTCTCTCAGTCGTGTTCACACTCCCCGGGATTAGTTTTCAAATAAAGATGAGCTATAACAGACATGAACTCAGATGAGGATGAGGATTCTACATTAGAGAAAGAGAACAGAAGCCCTCCCCGCAAGAAACATCCACTCACATATAAGAACAATGCAGCTGCACCAGGCGTAAAGGTGAAAGATGGCACCGTTTGGATGCAGCAACAGGCCAGGCATCGCCCTGCCAGTCTGTCTGCCACACATGTGTCCTCCAACGGTCCGCATGGTGTGAAGACAACAATCTATCTCTCAATGTCGACAAGACAAAAGAGATAATTGTGGACTTCAGAAAATCACATCCTGCCCACATCCCACTCAGCATCAACGGTTTAAATATGGAGACTGTTAGGAGTACCAAGTTCCTTGGTGTGCACATAGCTGAAGAACTTACGTGGATGCATAACACCTCATCACTAATCAAGAGAGCCCAGCAGAGACTACACTTCCTGAGGCGGCTGAAGCGAGCAAGTCTTCCTCCTTCCATCCTCACCATGTTCTACAGAGGCACCATTGAGAGTGTTCTGACCAGCTGTATCACTGTCTGGTATGGCAACTGCAACATATCTGACCACAAGCGCCTGCAAAGGATAGTGAAGACAGCAGAGAACATTATTGGGGTGTCTCTCCCTTCAGTACAGGACATAGTTTACAAACGCAGTGTCCGCAAGGCCTACAGCATTGTGCAGGACCCCCTTACACCCCTCACATGGACTTTTCACACTTCTTCCATCCAAGAGAAGATACTGCAGCATCAGAGCCAGATCTGCCAGGCTGCAGGAGAGTTTTTACCCCCAAGCTGTCAGATTCTTAAACACCATGCTGCCCCCTGGGGTCTTCCACACGGCCTCAACCACCTTTAAAAACAGAACTTTTATAAATGCGAGCCACTGTCCTGTGAAGACGAGTGTGCAGGTAAAGAAGAACTGAAAATCTTATAGTGACCTTTAAGGATTTGACACTCTTGATATCCTTCTGCTGTGAAACATTCTGACCTGTCATTGTTTACACGTCTTTAACAACTATTATCATACACTGATCATTTCTCTATTATCTATATCTATTATTTAAAAACAAAAAAAGCCACTCTCATCATTCAGTATAGCAGATCAAGGCGCTATACGTGCAGAGATTTCTGCTAATCCAAGGCCGACTGTCCAACTTAAGAGTCTGTTGAGGTATAGTCTGAGCGGGAGGCACTGTGTCATTGGGTCAGCCTCGTCTGTAGAGATGAATATGTTTGAAGTCACCAATGGAGGGTTATCTGACCTGAAACAGCGCGGTGCAGGTGCTACTCTTGTCCAAGCAGGTGTCTGAGTGAGGTATAAGGAATCGAGCGATTCCACTCTGACTTCTCTGACGCAGATATGGTATGCTGTTGTTACTGAATTAATTGTATGTCATTGAGTGTAGCTTACATTATAATCTGCATTAGCTGTTATTAAATAAATTAGGCGATAATAACTTGAACTGCGGTGGGTTGGCACCCTGCCCGGGATTGGTTCCTGCCTTGTGCCTTGTGTTGGCTGGGATTGGCTCCAGCAGACCCCTGTGACCCTGTGTTTGGATTCAGTGGGTTGGAAAATGGATGGATGGATGGATTTATTATATTACATATTTATTGACTATATTTATGTATCCCTACATTGCATCAATGTTCATATTGCTAACTACATGTCAATATTGCTGCTACTTCTTTGTCTTGTCTTTGCACAATGTCTTGTCTTGTTTGTGTTTTAATTTTAATTTTAAATTTTCATTCTAATTTTAATTCAATTTAAATTTTTTATTTGCACTTCATGTTGTTACACTGTGGACCCTGAGCTTCGCAATTTCGTCTATCTGTATACGTGTATATGATTGAGATGACAATAAAGTTTGTTTTGACTGTGACTCTTAATGCCCTTTTGGTTGAACAATTCTGACTTTATTGTCACCATCACTGTAGTCCATAGTTTCTTAAACTATGAGTCACAGGTTACCTGATTTTGAGTTGATATTCACAGTTGTATTCAATGAGAAAGGGTCGCATACGGTTTACGAGTTGGGCGGAGTGGTGGCTCTGAGGCTAGAGATCTGCACTGGCAATCGGAAGGTTGCCAGTTCGAATCCCGTCAATGCCATTAGGGACTCTGCTCTGTTGGGCCCTTAAGCAAGGCCCTTAACCTGCAATTGCTGAGCGCTTTGAGTAGTGAGAAAAGCGCTATATAAATGCAAAAAATTATTATTTATTATTACGAGTGTCTCGCATGGAGGGTTAGCAATAGGCACTGATCTGCTATGACCTGCGGTGGCGAATCTCCAAAGTGGGTACCACTTTCAGCTGGAATTCTAGGTCTCAAAATTGAGTTGCCTGAAGAAGACAATAAAAGGTTAGCAAACACTGCCCTAGTCCATCTGTTGTCCTGTGTCACAAGAGCCAGTGAATATTTTTTGTATGACAAAGACATAAATCAAGCTGAGGTCCATAGCAAGAGTCAAGCCGGACATTTTGACAAAACTTTAAAAACAATCAAAAATAATAAAAAACACAAACAGGAGCAAAACAATTCAAGAAGTGGGAGATCAAAATGTAAAGGGAGTTTAAAAAATATATATATAAAAAATACTTTTTAAAAACCACGCTTATATTAAGTTAAAAAGAGTACTAAAAAGTAAAAAATAAGTCTCTCGTAGGTGGGCGCTTTTGTTAAGATTTTAAGAAGTGTTTTTTGAATATTGATTGATGAAAAGCGCCCATGCTTTTATTTTACGAGTGATGTATGAGAGTAGGTAGTGCTGCTACCTCGCAGTTAGGAGACCTGGGTTCACTTCCCGGGTCCTCCCTGCGTGGAGTTTGCATGTTCTCCCCGTATCTGTAAAGGTTTCCTCCCACAGTCCAAAGACATGCAGGTTAGGTGCAATGGCGATCCTAAATTGTCCCTAGTGAGTGCTTGGTGTGTGCTTGGTGTGTGTGTGTTTGTGTCCTGCGGTGGGCTGGCGCCCTGCCTGGGGTTTGCTTCCTGCCTTGCACCCTGTTTTGGCTGGGATTGGCTCCAGCAGACCCCCGTGACCCTGTAGTTAGGATATAGTGGGTTGGACACTGACTGACTGTATGAGAGACTTATTTTTTACTTTTTAGTATATTTTTTAACTTAATATAAGCATGGTTTTTAAAAAGTGTTTTTTTATCTATATTATTGTCAACTTTTAAAGTCTTGGGTTTGTTTAAGTATAATTGTGTAATCAATATTTTAACACTTCCTTTAATATTTCTATTCGTTACTAGTGCCATCTATTGGTGAAATCTTTAACTCTTCTTGATATGAAAATTTCATTTCTTACTTAACATAGATTAATTGATCAATTAGTGAAACTGATTATTGATTCATGTATTGTCATCAGAAGTGAGTAAGTGTGCAAAATTTCAAGTCATTTGGGCAATAGGAAGTGGGTTAAATATTGATTACAAGATTTGTACCAGACAACAAACAGGTGAAGTTAAAAATAAGCCTGGTAATAATAATAATAATAATAATAATAATAATAATAAGAAGAAGAAGAAGAAGAAGAAGAAGAAGAAGAAGAAGAAGAAGAAGAAGAAGAAGAAGAAGAAAGTGACAAAAATGTGCAAAAAAAAGGAAAAATTTGAATAAGTCGGAGATTAAAATCTAAAAAGAGTGTTGAAAAAAGTCGCAATGATTATTTATTTATTTATTTATTTATTTATTTATTTATTTATCAACAGACTTGGACTGCCCAGAACTGCCTAAACCATATCCTTTTATACTGTTACCTGTATGACGTCAGAAGCGTTATGTCACTTGAGGAATTCTGGGTTAAGTCCCGGGAAGCTTAGCTGTCATGGCAAATGTAGAGGGCATAGCGCCCACTCCACTCAACCCGACACAGACAGATGCAGGTGGCACACTGGTAACAACACACATGTTTTTTTCTCTTTCTTCTTGTCTTCCCCGTTCCCATGAGTATAGCACAGTCCCACAAAGCACAACAACACAATGCTTTCTCTTTTTCTTTCTTCCTCTCAACTCTGGCTCCCCGAGTAGTGTCTGCTGGCTCCTTTTACACGTTACCCAGAAGTGCTCCGGGTGCTTGATGACCCACTTCCGGGATGTGGTGAAAGAATTGCCCATACGAGCTCAGGAACAGCTGGCAGCACCCATGGATAACAAATGGGGCTGCACCAAACTCCAACTTCCATGAAGCCCTGCAGGAGTCCTGGTATCGCTGCAACCCAAGGTGGGGCTGCCATCTAGCGTCCTGGGGAGGTAACGCTCTGACCACACTTGCTTGGATGCGTCCCGGCCAGGCAAAGACCCCAGCCGTCCATGACACTGTACAGATGTTTTCAGCTCACTTTCACCTGTTGCGTGTTTTTTCCCAGCATCTCTTCAGGAATGGGGGCAGCCCCCCCCGGTGGAAGTCCGCTTTGATGTCACTTATGGTAGGATATGTCTGTCATTATTCTGGGTGACGCTCCTTGGTGTGTGTTCTTCTCCTCTTCTCACACGTCAACTGCTAAACTGGACTCATTCTGGCCGACTTGTTTTGTTTTTTATTATTGCTCGATTGTCTTTTTGTGGCGTTTGTGGTGGTCCTTGTTGTGTTTCCTTATTGTTTTTATGTGCTGTTTCGTCCATGAATATTCATTTCCTTAACTCATTCTACATTGCTTTTCCCTTTTGCATCCAGATTGGTTTTGTCTTCCATGGTGGGTTGTGTGAGATGGGTCAGCCTACGAGACCACGCAGCATTCCTCTAAATTCAAGAAATTAATCAAAGAGCGACTCGGCCTGAATCTGGGCGGACACTTTTCAGCATCACAACACTCTTGCAATTTCAAATAATTAAAATGAATTATTTTATGCAGACAGTGTTCTTTGCTCTTTTATTACCCCCATAAAGGTGATTTCTTCAGATTTTTCTTCCTTCAGTAACAACAACAACAATTATTTCTACAGCACATTTTCATACAAATAATGTAGCTCAAAGTGCTTTACATGATGAAGAAAGAGAAAAAAGACAAAGTAAGAATTAAAATAAGAGAACACTAATTAACATAGAATAAGAGTAAAGTCCGATGGCCAGGGAGGACAGAAAAAACAAAAAAACTCCAGACGGCTGGAGAAAAAATAAAATCTGCAGGGGGTCCGAGGCCACGAGACCAGTCAGCCCCCACTAGACATTCTACCTCACATAAATGCCCTCAGTCAGTCCTCATTGTATTCAGGGTTCTCATGGAAGGACTTGATGATGATGGTCACATGGACTTCTGGCCTTTAATCCATCAATGGAGGGACATCACGGTGCTTTGATTAGGTGGTGGTGGCGCAGGTCACAGAAAACCAGAAAAAGAACAGAAGAGAAAGTAGGGCTTAGTACAGATTTTGGAGCCACCATGAATAGTAATGATAATTAATTGAATATGTAGAGCATCAGGATTAAATTAAAATGAAGTTATGAGAAGGCCATGTTAAAGTCATGTGTTTTTAGCAGTGTCTTAAAGTGCTCCACCATATCAGCCTTGCGAATTCCTATTGGTAGGCTATTCCAGATTTGAGGTGCATAACAGCAGAAGGCCCCCTGCCTCACCACTTCTTTTAACTTTAACTCTTGGAATTCTAAGCAGGTCTAAGGTTACGATTTGGAATATAAGATGTCAGACATTCCGATATAGATGGAGCAGATTATTGAAGGCTTTATAAACTATAAGCAGAATTTTAAAGTCAATTCTGAATGACACAGGTAACCAGTGTAGTGACATCAAAACTGGAGAAATGTGTTTGGATTTTCTTTTC
The DNA here is from genome assembly GCF_900747795.2 of Erpetoichthys calabaricus. Lineage (NCBI taxonomy): Eukaryota > Metazoa > Chordata > Cladistia > Polypteriformes > Polypteridae > Erpetoichthys > Erpetoichthys calabaricus. The sequence goes on from NC_041399.2 coordinate 4,046,806, forward strand.
CTAGTTAAGATTCTAGCAGCTGCATTCTGCACTAGTTGCAAACGATTGATGTCTTTTTTGGGTAGTCCTGAGAGGAGTGCGTTACAGTAATCTAGTCGACTGAAAACAAAAGCGTGAACTCATTTCTCAGCATCTTTCAATGATATAAGAGGTCTAACTTTTCCTATGTTTATTAAGTGAAAAAATACTGTCCTAGTAATCTGATAAATATGCAATTTAAAATTCAGATCACAGTCAACAGTTACCCCTAAATTATTTACTTCCGTTTTGACTTTTAATCCTAATGTATCCAGTTTATTTCTAATAGCCTCATTGTATCCATTATTGCCAATCACTAAGATTTCAGTTTTCTCTTTATTTAATTTGAGAAAGTTACTATTCATCCGTTCTGAGATACAAGTTAGACATTGTGATAGTGAATCAAGAGAATCGGGGTCATCAGGTGCTATTGATAAATACAGCTGTGTGTCATCAGCATAGCTGTGGTAGCTCACGTTGTGCCCTGAGATAATCTGACCTAACGGAAGCATGTAGATTGAGAAGAGCAGCAGACCCAGGATAGAGCTTTGTGGACCACCATATAGAATATCAAGTGTCTTTGAAGTATAATTACCACAGCTAACAAAGAATTTTCTACCTGTCAGGTAGGATTCAAACCAATTTAAGACCCTGCCAGAGAGGCCCACCCATTGACTAAGGTGATTTCTAAGAATATTGTGAACATACTCAACATAACCAAATATTCTCAATCTAGTTCAGGGTCAGAGGGGGGCTGCAGGGTGGCAGCGCTGGGCACAAAATTGGAACCAAAACTTTGGTGAGGTGCCATTCTATTACTTATATGGATGGAGATGCAAATTAATTTTGGATGTGGTCAGGGAATAATACAAGGGACATTCAAAATGTTTCGGCACTTTTATATTTTCTTGAAAATGGTGAAGGCGGGAGGAGAAGTGATTGGTTCTGTTTGAGAGTGTCATATGACTGGGAAAACTGCATCGCAAAGGAAGGTGACTGTGTAGAAAAGCGTGGAAACTTTTTGAACGTCCTTCGTATGAGGTGTCATAGACAGCCGGGGTTCTTGTCCGGCCGGGATGCCGGATGGAGGGTCAAGCCTGGTCAGGATAGTACCTCCCTCATAACGCTAGATGGCAGCCCCCCTGGGTTGCTTGGGATTTTGGAACTCAAGCCTGTTGGGGTCTGTGCAGTGGTTCTTCCACCACACCCGGAAGAGCAGCCAGAAGTGGATCATCTGACACCTCGAGCACTTCCTGGTGGGCTATAAAAGTAGCCAGCAGCCAGCACACCGGGGAGCCAGAGTCAGGAGGAGGGAGACAAGCTTGCCAGGAGAGGAGTGGTGGAGGAGAGAGAAAGAGAAGGAAAAAGAATTGTGTTTTGGAGCTTGTGTTTGGGACTGTGTCGCTGTGCTTGTGGGAGACGGGGAAGAATTTTCCCACAATGGGTAAAAAAGAAAATAAAAGTCCTGTGTGCTTTGAACTTGTGTCACTACATCTGTCTGTGTCAGGGCTGGCCTTTACAAAGGGTATACCTGTAAAGCACTGTGGGACATGTTCTGTGTGGAAAGGCGCTATATAAAATGTAATGTCTTTCATGAATATAAAGACTCTGTCAATCTCTTCTGCTTTTAATCCTTCAATGATGCTTATAGCCTAACCTAACCTTCTCTATCATACAGAAAGGTGCTATATATGAAATGTAGTATTACTTTAAATAAAAGGCGAGTTCTTCATGTCTACTGATTTCTTCTGTTTTTTCTCCTTCAGTTATGCTCATAGCATAACCTAACATTCTCAATCCTGTGCAGGGTCAAGGGAGTCAAAGCCCTACAGAAAGGCGCTATATATAAAATGCATCGCTCTTTAACACAAAGCTGTATTACTGATATACAGATACTGTGATACTGATACAAAGCATGTCTACTGATTTTTTTGTTCTCTTTGTTCATCAATGATATTTATAACATAACCTAACATTCCCAATCCATTTCAGGGTCAAGGGAGTCATAGCTTGCATAGAAAGGTGCTATATTTAAAATGTAGTGTGTTTTGTTAATACAAAATCTCTGTCATTCACTTCTACTGATTTCTTCTGCTTTGTCTCCTTCAGCAATGTTCATAACATGACCTGACCTTCCCAATCCATTTCAGGGCCATGTTGGCCATGGCTTGTATAGAAAGATGCTATATGAATTACAATCATATGAAAAAGTTTGGAAACCCCTTTTAATTCGTTGGATTTTTGTTTCTCATTGGCTGAGCTTTCAAAGTAGCAACTTTCTTTTAATATCTGACATGCCTTATGGACACAGTAGGATTTCAGCAGTGACATTAAGTTTATTGGATTAACAGAAAATATGCAATATGCATCATAACAAAATTAGACAGGTGCATAAATGTGGGCACCACAACAGAGATATGACATCAATACTTAGTTGAGCCTCCTTTTGTTCTCTAGACGCTGTCCTCCTATAGCCTCTGATGAGTGTCTGATTCTGGATGGAGGTCTTGTTCACCATTCTTCATACAAAATCTCTCCAGTTCAGTTCAATTTGATGGACAGCCCGCTTCAAACCATCCCATAGATTTTAGATGATATTCAAGTCAGCGGACTGTGACGGCCATTCCAGAACATTGTACTTCTCCTTCTGCATGAATGCCTTTGTAGATTTCCAACTGTGTTTTGGGTCATTGTCTTGTTGGAATATCCCACCCCTGTGTAACTTCAACTTTGTGACTGATGCTTGAACATTATCCTGAAGAATTTGTTGATATTGGGTTGAATTCATCGGACCCTTGACTTTAACAAGGGCCCCAGTCCCTGAACTAGCCACACAGCCCCACAGCATGATGGAACCTCCACCAAATGTGACAGTAGGTAGCAGGTGTTTTTCTTGGAATGCGGTGTTCTTCTTCTGCCATGCAAAGCACTTTTTGTTCTGACCAAATAACTCAATTTGTGTCTCGTCAGTCCAAAGCACTTTGTTCCAAAATGAATCTGACTTGTCTAAATGAGCATTGGCATACAACAAGTGACTCTGTTTGTGGTGTGAGTGCAGAAAGGGCTTCTTTCTCATCACCCTGCCATACAGATGTTCTTTGTGCAAATTGCGCTGAATTGTAGAACGATGTACAGATACACCATCTGCAGCAAGATGTTCTTGCAGGTCTTTGGAGGTGATCTGTGGGTTGTCTGTCACCATTCTCACAATCCTGCTCATATGCCGCTCCTGTATTTTTCTTGGCCTGCCAGACCTGCTGGTTTAACAGCAACTGTGCCTGTGGCCTTCCATTTCCTGATTCCATTCCTTACAGTTACAGAAACTGACCGTTTAAACCTCTGAGATGGCTTTTTGTAGCCTTCCCCTAAACCAGGAGACTCAACAATCTTTGTTTTCAGATCTTTGGAGAGTTGCTTTAAGGATCCCATGCTGTCACTCTTCAGAGGAGAGTCAAAGGGAAAGAATCACAACTTGTAATTGACCACCTTAAATCCCTTTATATCTCATGATGGGACACACCTGTCTATCAAGTTCAAGGGTTAACGAGCTCATCAACCAATCAGTATTGAGCAGTGACAGGCATTCAAATCAGCACAATGACAAGGGGACCCACATTTGTGCACAGCCAGTTTTTCACATTTGATTTAATTTCATACAACTAAATACTGCGTCACTAAAAATCTTTGTTTGGTAAACACCGCAGTACTCCTAGGAAATGACAGACATACCACTGTTATCTTTATGTTGAAAGGAGAGTCAGTTATTATGCAGGCTGAGAGGGGGTCCCAAACTGTTTCATTTGACTATATATTGTTTTCTTTATTAAATAACAAATATAAAAGCTGCAGTATTCACTTCTTCTGGGCAGCACGGTGGCGCAGTGGGTAGCGCTGCTGCCTCGCAGTTGGGAGACCTGGGGACCTGGGTTCACTTTCCAGGTCCTCCCTGCGTGGAGTTTGCATTAGAACATTAGAACACTCTAGACGAGAACAGGCCATTCAGCCCAACAAAGCTCACCAGTACTATCCACTTATTTCTTCCAAGAAAACATCAAGTCGAGTTTTGAAAGACCCTAACATCTTACTGTCTACCACACTACTTGGTAGCTTATTCCAAGTTTCTATGTTCTCCCCGTGTCTGCATGGGTTTCCTCCGAGTGCTCCGGTTTCCTCCCACAGTCCAAAGACAGGTTAGATGGATTGGTGATTCTAAATTGGCCCCAGTGTGTGCTTGGTGTGTGGGTGTGTTTGTGTGTGTCCTGCAGTGGGTTGGCACCCTGCCCGGGATTAGTTCCTGCCTTGTGCCCTGTGTTGGCTGGGATTGGCTCCAGCAGACCCCCGTGACCCTGTGTTCAGATTAAGCGGGTTGGAAAATGGATGGATGGATGATTTCTTCTGCTTTATCTCCGCCAACAATGATCATAAAATAACTTAACATTCCCAGCCCATTTCGGGGTCCAGGGAGTCAGAGCCATAGAGAAAGGCGCTATACATTAAATGTAGTGTACTTTAATAGTAAAGCCACAGCACTTTAGTGATTTCTTCAGCTGTTTTTCCTTCAGTGCTGTCCATAACATAATTTAACATTACCAATCCATTTTACACATAGGCACTATATGAAGTGTATTTTTTATTTAAAATAAAATATAAAAGCTTCATCATTCACTTTTACTGAGTTCTTCTAATTTTTCTTCTTCAACAATGTTGACATCATAACTTAACATTTCCAGTGCATTTCGTGGTCAAGTGAGCTAGAGCCCTATAGAAAGGCGCTATATATGATATGTAGCGTTCCTTAATATAAAAGCTACGCCATTCACTTCTGGTGATTTCTTCTGCTTTTTCTCCTTCAGTGCTGTTCATGATGTACCCTAATATTCCTAATTCATTTTAGTGCCCTGGGAGTCAGTTTTTACAGAAAGGCGCTATATGAAGTGTTATGTGCTTTGTTAATATAAAAGTTGTGTCATTTACTTCCGCTCGTTTTAATGTCTTTTGTTCTTCCTTCCATAGTAATGTTTATAATATAACCTTAAAGTCTCAGGAAGTTGTAGAGAAAGACGCTATATATACTGTAGTCTCTTTCTTTAATATAAAAGTCTTCATCATTCAAACCCAGTGTGTGTGTTTTTTATTCTCTTCAAAAATGTTCATAACATACCTTAACATTCTCAATCCAGTGCAAGGTCACGGCGGCAGCAGTTCCTGTATAGAAAGGCGCCAGTGACGAGCGGTGAGGTTCATGGCTGGTGACTCCTTCAGAGTCAGATTTACAAATCTGTGAACCCCAAAGAGTAGCTTGATCACTATTCATATTGTCAGCCAGTCTGCACATTGACTACTGGTTATGTTTCATATCTCATTCTTTACACACACACACAGGTAAGGCGCATATCTGGCTATTAAAGAACGTTACATCTATAGCGGCGAGAGAGAGCGCATCTGCTCCTCACCCTCCGTGTGTCCTAAAATTGCCGCTGCAATCCCATAATTCACACTCATTCAATACAAAAGAAAGTATAGAGTGGCGTGCAAAAAAACAGATTTCAGTTTCGGCCTTAATTGAAAAATGTAGTTGTTTTTAAACGCTTTTAATTCTGATGCTTTAAGCAATTTAGACTGTTCAACAAAAGGATAACAAGAAAAATAAAAGAATATTTTATTTAAGGTCAAAATTTAGTTTTTAAATATTGGATTTTTTTTTTCTTAGCCTGATCCCATTTTTTATAAAACTGAAAACCGTCTATGGTCTTTACCTTTATCTGTAAATGAAGTCCACGCGCCTATCCTTCTCGACGAAAATCTCCGTCACTTTCTTGTAAAAGTCCTCCTTATTTTCCTTTAGTTTTAAAATTCGTAATCTTCCATTTTGGCAGTCAGTCGAAACAAAAAATAAAACTAAACGTCCCGCTGCAGTGCACCTGACTTTCTGATCTCGCTGACTTATTGGCGCCTTCGCGCCTGCAGCAACGAGCACCTGTTGGGCTCACATGCGCCCCCTTCAGGGCGCCACGGTACTGCCAGCCTCACCTTGTGCCTTTTCACTGCGATTTTATACCCGATCAGCAAGACTAATAATAATTCATTACATTTATATAGCGCTATCCACACAGGGAGGAACCGGGAAGCGAACCCACAATCTTCCACAGTCTCCTTACTGCAAAGCAGCAGCACTACCACTGCGCCACCTGTGAGGACTAAATATGTCACATACATTTATTAAAGATATTAGCCAGACTTTGGAAAGTCAGGGTGTATAATAAACGTGTCTGCAAACATTATATTGGCGACATACAGAGAGACAGCGACAGGCACGCGCCAATCGCACGCATCAACCCCGTCAGTGTGTGAGGAGAGCGCAGTCCGAGGTGAGGTGAGGCTCGTCGCTACTGCACCCTGCATTTGAAATGGAAATGCGCCAATTCAGCGATTTTGACAATACAAATTATTGGAATCATTCTGAAAACAACTTTATAGCACAGACCAGTGGACACATTTATATTACTTTTCATGATGTCTTTCCTGGCCGCACTCCCTGAAAGGCGCTATATGAAAAGTAGTGTGCAGCAGTGTGTTCCGGCGGGGCTGGGCACAAAGTGGGAGCCAGGCTCAGGTGAGATGTCAGTCCATTAATCTCACACAGGACCAATTTTGTGATTTATAAAAAAAAAAGCAAAATACCCAATGGGAAACCCAAACAGGGCACAGGGAGGACACGCTGACTTCACGCCGACAACAATAGTGGTCCACGATTTGAACTGAGCACTCCCAGGGCATCTTTCACCACGGTGCCACCCTTTGAACCAATGCCTGCTATGAATTTGTGACTTTTTGTCATTTTGTTTTTTAAAGTCTGGGCAGAGGACAAACCCCTTTACCCCGCAGACACACACAAAGCTGCTTCTCCTTTAAAAATGACTCGGCAGGCTGGCCGCGATGGCACAGCTCCGTCTCGGCGCCTAAACGGTTTTGCGCCCGCTAAGATGGAGCACCCGGCGCTCATGTTCTGACTGGCCGTCACAAGTCCTTTCCGTCACTTTGGTAGAATATGAACTCTCCACTCGGATGGCCCCTTCGGTTCGCCCCAAACCTGATTACGGCGCTCGCTTTATCCGCACAATAAAGCTTAATCGGATTGGCGGGGATCATTAGAGCGGCTCTGTCATTTCCAGCAGCTCCTTTAACGCGGTTTCTCCGCTCGCTCCGGAGGACTCATTTATTGTGGCTGTCACTGGCCGTGTGGAGGAGATGACAGCTATCAAATCTCCACACATTTCCAGTGCCATTTCTCCCCTCGGTCTGGAGAGAGCTTTCAGGGCCGCACCGGCCTGCAGAGACTCAACTTAATCATCTCGGTGGAGACAAAACTTTACTTCTATTAGCTGGCAGAGCCACCCAGAACGTCGGAGAGCAAAGCTGGCCTCCGTGCCCACCATCAGCCAAGAAACTTCGACTTTGTCTTTAAGAAAAGGAAAATGTGACAACAAATGGGATTTTACTGTAAAGTCATCACAACCACCCTTCACTCTGAGGTGACTACACCAATCACCGATGGAGAAAAGAGACTGAACCCTTGAACCTTCATTAATGAAATAACAACCAATAAAGGAGAACCTTTAGGATCTAGTGTGACCACCATGATGGCCCTCTCTGAATCTGCCAATTTAATCCAATTGGGGGTCACAGGAGGCCGGAGCCTAACCTCACAAAGAAGTCTTTAGGACGTGTGATATATAATTGGGTATTTGTAAAACCATCAAATATGGCCACACTTTCCAAAGGCGCTATATAAAATACAGTGTGTTTCACTGATACACCACAACTTCTGGTAATTTTTTTTCTTCTTTGATCATTATTTTTTTTGTTCTTTATTTCATCTTATACAATTTCTTGTATCAGGAATTTGTTAGTTTTTGCATACCCCTTGGGGTCGGAGTGCAGAATCAGCCATTGCACAGTTTTCAGGTTAAGGGCCTAGTAGAGTAGGATCTCTTTTGGCAGAAACAGAGATTTGAACCGACAACCTTCCGGACACCAGCGCAGACCTCTAGGCTCAGAGCCACCACTCCAGCCCAATGGTAATGTTCTCAGTCCAGTTCTGGGTCAAGGGACTCAGCGTTCTGTAGAAAGGCGCTATATAAAATGTAGTGTTTTAGTGTTTTCTACTTTTATTTTTCTATTTTTATTTATTGATCACTCCTATTACTTTATTTTATGTTGATTCGTTCCCTGGACACTCTTACTTTTACAACGTGGGCATGGATTTTTACACGCCGAGACTCGCATATTCAAGTACTCAACTTCGAGCGCTGAGAACAAATGCCAGTGCCGGTGAGGTTCCCTATTTACCTGATGAGGTAAGAAGACGGTATCGTGGCAGCAGAGCCGGCACTAAGCTAAAAATGAAGCGGCTTGCGAGAAAGTGTCGTTTTAAGCCTTCGGTGCCTTCTGTTATTCTGGGGAATGTAAACTCAATCTCAAATAAAATCGACGAACTGGCTGCGCTGGTGAAAAATGTAAGGACCTACAGAGAATGCAGTTTGTTGTGTTTTTGCGAAACGTGGCTAAATAACACCATCCCAGATGCCAACGTGGAGCTACCCGGGTTTAGCACAGTTAGAGCGGACAGAGACGCAAGTACCTGTGGGAAGCACAAAGGAGGAGGACTCGCTCTCTATGTTAATACACGGTGGTGTCACTCTGGACATGTTAACGTCAAAATCTCCACTTGCTGCAGGGATATCGAACTGTTGGCCGTAAGTTTACGTCCCTATTACTTGCCCAGAGAGTTTGGACATGTCATTGTTGTCATCGTGTACATTCCTCCTCGGGCGGATGAGGAGTCACCGAGTGACATCATCCATTCTGCTGTTGCTAAGTTACAAACGCAGCACCCTGAGGCACTTGTGCTAATCGCTGGAGACTTTAACCATGTGACGCTGGACAAAACATTACCTGCATTCTCCCAGTATGTGGACTGCAACACCCGGGGAAATAAGACTATTGATTTACTGTATGCAAACGTTAAAGACGCATACAGCGCCACCCCGCTGCCTGCGCTTGGGAAAGCAGATCAAAACCTGGTTCTGCTTCAGCCTCACTACAAACCAAGAGTGAGGGTCCTACCTACTACCACACGATCATTCAGGAAGTGGACCCCGGAGGCTGAGAATACTCTGAGAGAACTTTTTGGAACTACAGACTGGGATATCCTGCAGGGATCACATAGTGAGAACATTGAGGAGGTTGTTGACTGCTCTACTGACTACATGAACTTCTGTATGGACATTGTAGTTCCAGTAAGAACTGTACGCTGCTATGCTAACAACAAGCCATGGATTACAAGTGACATCAAGGGCCTTTTGAACCAGAAGAAAAGGGCTTTTAAAGACGGTGATCAGCATGAGCTCAAGCGCGTGCAGAAGGAACTCCGAGTCCAGCTCAGGGCGGTGAAGGAGCAGTACAGGAGAAAGCTGGAGCAGAAGTTGCAGAATAACAGCATGAAGGAAGTGTGGGATGGGATGAAGATCATCACTGGCTGCAGCTCGAAGTAGGGTACCACCATCGAGAGAGACGTGAAGAGAGCAAACCAAATGAACAACTTCTTTAACAGGTTTGACCACCCTAACCCACTCTCACTCTCACCTCGGAGTATTGCACCCTCCACACATCCTTCTGCTGATACCAGCATAGGAGAGACATCCCCACCCATAATTACAACAGCGCAAGTGAGCAGAGAGCTGAGGAGACTTCGTGCCAGCAAAGCAGTGGGTCCAGATGGAGTATCACCACGACTGCTGAAGGTCTGTGCATCGGAGCTGGGGGGCCCTCTACAGCGCATCTTCAACCTGAGCCTGGAACAGGGGAGAGTCCCGAGGCTTTGGAAAACATCTTGTATCACCCCAGTCCGAAAGGTATCACGTCCTAGTGAGCTGAATGACTTTCGGCCTGTTGCTCTGACATCACATGTGATGAAGACCATGGAGAGGCTGCTGCTTCACCACCTTAGGCCACAGGTTCAACATGCCCTTGACCCTCTGCAGTTTGCATATCAGGAGAAGGTGGGAGCAGAGGATGCCATCATCTATATGCTACACCGATCCCTCTCTCACTTGGACAGAGGCAGTGGTGCTGTAAGAATTATGTTCCTGGACTTCTCTAGCGCCTTCAACACAATCCAACCTCTGCTCCTTAGGGACAAGCTGACAGAGATGGGAGTAGATTCATACCTAGTGGCATGGATCATGGACCATCTTAAAGACAGACCTCAGTATGTGCGTCTCGGGAACTGCACATCTGACATTGTGGTCAGCAACACAGAAGCGCCACAGGGGACTGTACTTTCTCCGGTCCTGTTCAGCCTATATACATCAGACTTCCAATATAACTTGGAGTCCTGCCATGTGCAAAAGTTCGCTGATGACACTGCTATCGTGGGCTGCATCAGGAATGGGCTGGAGGAGGAGTATAGGGACCTCATCAATGACTTTGTTAAATGGTGCGACTCAAACCACTTACACCTGAACACCAGCAAAACCAAGGAGTTGGTGGTGGATTTTAGGAGGCCCAGACCCCTCATAGACCCAGTGATCATCAAAGGTGACTGTGTGCAGATGGTGCAGACCTATAAATATCTGGGAGTGCAGCTGAATGATAAATTAGACTGGACTGCCAATACTGATGCGCTGTGCAAGAAAGGACAGAGCCGGTTATACTACCTTAGAAGGCTGGCGTCCTTCAACATCTGTAATAAGATGCTGCAGATGTTCTATCAGACAGTTGTGGCGAGCGCCCTCTTCTATGCGGTGGTGTGCTGGGGAGGCAGCATTAAGAGGAAAGACGCCTCACGTCTGGACAAACTGGTGAGGAAGGCAGGCTCTATTGTAGGCACAGAGCTGGACAGTTTGACATCTGTGGTAGAGCGAAGGGCGCTGAGCAGACTCCTGTCAATCATGGAGAATCCACTGCATCCACTAAACAGGATCATCTCCAGACAGAACAGCAGCTTCAGCGACAGACTGCTGTCACTGTCCTGCTCCACTGACAGACTGAGGAGATCGTTCCTCCCCCAAACTATGCGACTCTTTAATTCCACTCGGAGGTGTAAACGTTAACATTTAACATTATACATAGTTATTGTCTGTTTTTCACCTGTATTATTATCATTCTTTAATTTAATATTATTTATTGTATCAGTATGCTGCTGCTGAAGAATGTGAATTTCCCATTGGGATTAATAAAGTATCTATCTATCTATCTATCTATCTATCTATCTATCTATCTATCTATCTATCTATCTATCTATCTATCTATCTATTATATAGTGCCTTTCATATCTATCTATCTATCTATCTATCTATTATATAGTGCCTTTCATATCTATCTATCTATCTATCTATCTATCTATCTATCTATCTATCTATCTATCTATCTATCTATCTATCTATCTATCTATCTATCTATCTATCTATCTATCTAGACCTTACAAGCTGTGTCAGTCACTCCTTATGACTTCTTCTGCTTTTTTTTTTTGTTTCTTCTCCTTTAGTAAAGTACATGATAGTATCAAGCCTGTTTAATCCAGTTCAAAATCTGAGGGGGCTAAAGCACCTTGCGATGGGGTGGTCTAAAAAACGCACTATAGGAAATGCAATGTGTTTGCTCCTGGCACCCAAAAAATACAATACATTTCCTTTTCTCCTTTCTTTTTCAATAATGTTTAGAACACAACCTAATATTCTCAATCTATTTCAGCGTCACAGAAGCCAGCGCTCTTTCTTTATCAATAATGTTTAAAATTTAATCAAATTTTCTCAATCCACTTCAAGATCACACCCTACAGAAGAGCACTATATAAAACATTGTTTCGTACATATACTGTAAAAGTCATGTCAATCATCCATCCATCCATCCATTTTCCAACCCACTGAATCCGAACACAGGGTCATGGGGGTCTGCTGGAGCCAATCCCAGCCAACACAGGGCACAAGGCAGGAACCAATCCCGGGCAGGGTGCCAACCCACCGCAGGACACACACAAACACACGCACTAGGGCCAATTTAGAATCGCCAATCCACCTAAGCTTCCTGTGGGAGGAAACCCACGCAGACACGGGGAGAACATGCAAACTCCACGCAGGGAGGACCCGGGAAGCGAACTCAGGTCCCCAGGTCTCCCAACTGCGAGGCAGCAGCGCTACCCACTGCGCCACCATGCCACCCTCATGTCAATCACTTCTTATGAATTCTTCTGCCTTTCTCCTTTCTTTTTCAATAATGTTTAGAACATAAGATAACATTCTCAATTCATTTCATTGTCACAGGACCCATTCACAATAGAAAGGCGCTATATAGAATGTAGTGTTTTATTCATATAACAGCTAGGCCAGTCACTTCTTATGACTTCTTCTGCTTTCTTGTTCGTTCACCTTCAGTAATGTATATGACATTATTAAACCTGTTTAATCCAGTTCAGAATCTGAGGGGGCTAAAGGACATTGGGATGCGGTGAACTATAAAAAACACTATATGAAATGCAAGGTGTTTAATTATGATAACCAAAAGTGCCATGAATTTCTTTTTTGATAATGTTTAGAATATAACCTAACATTCTTAACCCAGTTAAGGGTCACGGGACCCAGCGCCCACTATCGAAAGGCGCTATATAAACTGTAGTGTTTCATTCATGTAAAAACTGGGGCAAATCACTTTTTATGACTCCTTCTGCTTTATTGTTCACTCGCTTTCAGTAATGTGCATGATATTATTAAACCGGTTTATTCCAGTTCAGAATCCGAGGCGGCTATAGGACTTTGGGATGCGGTTGTCTATAAAAAGGCACTATATGAAATGTAAGGTGTTTGATTATAATAAGAATTCCACCTTTTCTCCTTTCTTTTTCAATAATGTTTAAAACATAAGATAACATTCTCAATCCATTTCATTGTCACAGGACCCACTCCCAATAGAAAGGCGCTATATGAGATGTAGTGTTTTAGTCATAGACCTTACACGCTGTGTCAGTCACTCCTTATGACTTCTGCTTTTTTTTTTTTTGTTTCTTCTCCTTTAGTAAAGTACATGATAGTATCAAACCTGCTTAATCCAGTTCAGAATCTGAGGGGGCTAAAGCACCTTGGGATATGGGGTGGTCTAAAAAAAGGCACTATAGGAAATTCAATGTGTTTGCTCATGGTACCCAAAAATACAATAAATTTCCTTTTCTCCATTCTTTTTCAATAATGTTTAGAACACAACCTAATATTCTCAATCCATTTCAGCGTCTCAGAAGCCAGCACTCTTTCTTTATCAATAATGTTTAAAATACTGTATAATCTAATTTTCTCAATCCACTTCAGGATCACACCCTACAGAAAGGCACTATATAAAACATTGTTTCGTACATATAAAAGTCGTGTCAATCACTTCTTATGATTTCTTCTGCCTTTTCTCCTTTCTTTTTCAATAATGTTTAGAACATACAGTAAGATAACATTCTCAATCCATTTCATTGTCACAGGACCCACTCCCAATAGAAAGGCGCTATATGGAATGTAGTATTTTATTCATATAAAAGCTAGGGCAGTCACTTCTTAAGACTTCTTCTGCTTTTTTGTTCATTCACCTTCAGTAATTTACACACCATTATCAAACCTGTTTAATCCAGTCCAGAATCCGAGGGGGCTATAGCAACCTTGGGATGGTGTGGTCTATAAAAAGGCACTATATGAAATGCAAGGTGTTTGATAATAATAGTAATAATACGGGGCTCTCCCCCCACTCGCTTTACTCACCAACCCCTGGGGGCAGGCGCTCGTCATGCAGCTAAGCCGCTCGAAGGACGCCGGGGAGCCCCTCTGTTAGAGAGACCGATTGTATTTAAAGAGTTGGTGTTTAGAAGAGTATGCAGGGTGGAAGATGATTTGGTGCTTAGTTATTACAGACAGAAAGTCAGTTCTGTGAGAATTTCACCTCAGCTGTGTATTTCAAATACCAAAACGTAGTAAAAAGTACAAGTATCCATCCATTTTCCAACCCGCTGAATCCGAACACAGGGTCACGGGGGTCTGCTGGAGCCAATCCCGGCCAACACAGGGCACAAGGCAGGAACCAATCGCGGGCAGGGTGCCAACCCACCGCAGAAAAAGTACAAGTAAAAAGTAAAAGAAGAAGTAAAACTGTGAAATGTCATGAAACGTAATAAAAAGTAAATAAAAAATTAAATTACATTAATGCCTTATCAAATACATCATTATGAATTACTTCGTCATCTAACATTTCATAAACGTAGCTTTTTTGCATGTCTGTTCGCCTATTGTTCGAGATGTTATTCTCGGTCTCGCTTATTGGACGATTCTCCTTGTTCTTGATTTTTATCATATGCAGCTCTTTATTTATTCATTTTCTTTCCTTCGACGTTCATTATCAACTCTTGCAGCTCTTTTTCTATCGTGATCTAAAATTCAACGTTCTTGAATAGATAATTTGCTTTTCTGCCGTGCCTTTATAACCGACTGCATTGAAGGGCGAGTTAGCGGCACTGAGGGTATCACGGGGTGGGACGGAAAGAGGATATGCGCAACAGGAGTAACGATTGGATGAGCGGTGTGGAGGGGCGTGGTCAAGGCTTAACGCAGACACACACACAACTTTTTAAATATAATATAATATAATATAATATAATATAATATAATATAATATAATATAATATAATATAATATAACCAGTAACGGCGTACAGCTATAATGATAACGTGCAGTGAATACACTTGACTTGAACGTTCCTAGTTTTCCTCCTCTTTCTCTGTACATTTACCATTCGTTTGCTCAGAGGTCGATGCGCGTGCTCCTTCCTGAGCAGCTCTTCGTTTCTCTACCCTAGCGGCCCGCGTCTTCTCTTCTTCCGCTTTTAAAACTGATTAAATCAGTGTTTGTGTTGAAATAACAGTACATTTTCTTTAATTTTTCTCTTAAGCTGGCACTTAAGTCTTCAATCTGCCTCAAGAATGATTTAAGATATGAAGAGGTAGGTGAAGTGACGACGAAGGTGGTAAAACGGCGCCCGTATGCATGAGTCGCACGGCCGGTCATGCTGGCTGCTGCTGAGAGTTGATTCTACAATAAATTAAAAAGAGGAATAACTTTGGAGGTTAATCATCACCCTGAAAGCGGACAGTAGAGGTCATGTAGTATATGTGTACCAAATTTCAGGTCAATAGTTCAAACGGTTTGTGAGCTACAGGTGATTTAAAATCCTGGACAGACAAATGGACAGCCATGGCAGCGTATTATATATAAAGATTATGATAATAATGCCATAAATTACTTTTTGTCCTTTCTTTTTCATTAATGTTTAGAACATAACCAAATATTATCAGTCCAGTTCAGCGTCATGGGAGCCAGAGCGCTACAGAAAGGCGCTATATAACGTGTAGTGTTTCATTCATATAAAAGCTGTATCATCCATGTCTTATGACTTCCTTTGCTATTTGTTCATTCTCCTTCAGTAATAGTCTGCAGAGCTGAAGCAATGGACGCCAGAACTCAGATATGCTACCAAGTGTAATGACCCTTGAGTAAAGGCTGATCTCACACTCTGTTAAGGGATGCTGGCATGGGACGTTGGGTACATCTTGAATTGTTACCCAGCTACTGAAGAAGGCTCACCAGTACTGGTAGAACGTCGTATGTTGCACTGATGACTTGTTCTGGCGTTTTACATGTGAATTTCTCACAGGGTTCTACACCTCCACTCCATGAAGAGCACTATACAGAAAAGAAGTAAAGTGAATTTCATTTTGTTAAAGATTTGGTGCTCATATTTAGTGTAGAAAAGCCAGGGTACATCCAGATGCTGAATAAAATCAACCCTGGATTTGAGCTACCAAGTGGAAAGCATTTTGCTGACGTAAACGCGTCTCAGCTATACAGCAACACAAAACTGCAAAGACCGCCAGAGAAGGTGTTGTGTTACTCCACCATGACAGTACTTGTGCTCCAGCCGAATCAAGCAAGTGAAATTTGTTAAAGTGCAGATGAAAGAATCCCAGTAGCAAAATGTTGACCACTGTTTTATGAACATTAGAACACTCTGGATGAGAACAGGCCATTCAGCCCAATAAAACTTGCCAGTCCTCTCCACTTAATTCCTTCTACAGTAAAATAACACCAAGTGGAGTTTTGAAGGTCTCTAAAGTCCTCTTGTCCACTGTACTACTTGGTCATATACTGTATTCCATGTGTCTGTGCTCCTCTGTGTGAACAAAAACCTCCTAAAGTTTGTGTGAAATTTCCTCTTCACAAGTTTCTAGCTGTCCCCGCATTCTTGATGAACTCATTCTAAACTCACAGTCTTGATCCACTGGACTAATAACCTTCATAATTTTAAACACTTCAGTCAGGTCTCCTCTTGATATACAATACAATACAATACAATACCATTTATTGTTGCAAAACTCAAAATCACAGAAGAAGTGCCACAATGGGCTTTAACAGGCCCTGCCCTTTTGATAGCCCCCCAGCCTTGACTCTCTAAGAAGACAAAGAAAAACTCCCAAAAAACACCTTACAGGGAAAAAATGGAAGACTCCTTGGGAAAGGCAGTTCAAAGAGAGAGACCCCTTTCCAGGTAGTTTGGGCGTTCAAAAAGAAGGGGGTCAATACAATACAATACACAGAACAGAACACAAGTAATCCTCAATACAGTATAAAAACTAAAAATATTACAAGTACGGAGCAGAATTTAACAGTAGATGATATCACATAATAGGATGTGGATTTGTTTAGAGTCCTGGAGACCTCAGCCATCAATCCTGCCTCCCCATACCGGCCATTCCACAGCTGAGTCAGTGCTGGGCCAGACAATCCAATGAAGGGACCCCTCTACCCGACGACTCCTGCGATCCTCCATCAGGGATGACTTTACGTTAGGCAGGTAGAACAACTTGACAGGTGGGCCGTGGCACCAAGTGCCACATTTGAGTACCGAGAAGAGAAACAGAAGAGGTGAGGGTTAGCATCCAATTCTAACGATCATGTTACTTATGTTTTAGTGCTAATGACTAACAACAGAGATGCAGTCTGTACAGTTAATCAGCAGCTCTAGTCAGGGTGTGCTAAACTGAAGTCGTGAGTCTTCAGCTGGGGTTGAAAAGCTGAGATTGAAGGGGCATCTCTTATAGTAGCAGGCAGGCCAGTCCACAGTTTAGGGGGTCCTGTAACTAAAAGCTCGACCTCCCACTGTTATTTTATTAATCCTTGGAATCAGAAGCAGACCAGCATCTTGAGATCTTAATGTGCGCTCAGGTTTGTAAGTCATGATAAGTTCAGACAAGTAAGCTGGACCTCAGACATTTAAGGCTTTATATGTTAAAAAGAGGATTTTGAAATCTTCCCTAAACTTAGCTGGGAGCCAGTGTGAGGATTTAAGAACTGGAGTTATGTGTTCATATTTTCTTGTTCTTGTAATAATTCTTGCAGCAGCATTTTGATTTAACTGGAGGCTGTATAAAGAACAGTTTGAACATCCAGTGAACACAGCATTGCAGTAGTCAATCCTACTAGAGATAAATGCAGGAATTCAATTCTCAGAATCCTGTTTATTTAGAAATCGCCTTAAATAAATATGATATACTTTTGGTTAGACTGTAAGAACAGCCATGAATAAAGACTGGGACCAAAACATCCACCAAGAGTAACTTCTCCCAACCATCCAAGAACAGATTGGTTACCAACAATGCATTTTCCAGCATGACGGAACACCAGGCCATAAGGCAAAAGTGAGAACTGAGTGGCTAAGTGGGGAACAAAACATCAACAATCTTCAAGAGACGGGTGGACAAACAAAAACCCACCAATTCTGACAAACTCCAAGCATTGATTATGTTAAGAACGGGCTGCTACCATCAGTCAGGATTTGGCCCAGAAGTTGATTGACAGACAGCATGCCAGGGTGAATTGCAGGGGTCTTGAAAAAGAAAGATGGGCCAACATTGCAGATATTGACTCTTTACATAAACTTCATATCATAGCCAATAAAAGCTTATGAACTGCTTGTAATCCTACTTCAGTACACCATAGAAACATCTGATAAAAGATCTAAAAACACTGAAGCAGCAAACTGTGTCAAAATTAATATTTGTGTTATTCTCAAAACTTTTGGCTGCAACTGTACATGGCAGACACACAGTGTTTATGTCCGCACACACACGTTTGTGTGTGTTATTTTGGACGGGAGTCCTTGGTAGGCATCAATAAAATTTTAAGGGGTGAAATGAGTTGTTTTCCTAAAAAAAATAATAATTAAATAAAAATAGTTCAGACATGTTACTCTATACCACTGTGTGTGTGTGTGACTGTAGTTAATAGATAGATAGATAGATAGATAGATAGATAGATAGATAGATAGATAGATAGATAGATAGATAGATAGATAGATAGATAGATAGATAGATAGATAGATAGATAGATAGATAGATAGATAGATACTTTATTAATCCTAAGGGGAAATTCACAAGGGGAAATCCAGCAGCAGCATACTGATAATAACAATATTAAATTAAAGATTGATAACAATGCAGGTATACAGACAGACAATAACTTTGTATAATATTAACGTTTACCCCCCCGGGTGGAATTGAAGAGTCGCATAGTGTGGGTGAGGAACGATCTCCTCAGACTGTCAGTGGAGCAGGACGGTGACAGCAGTCTGTCGCTGAAGCTGCTCCTCTGTCTGGAGATGATCCTGTTCAGTGGATGCAGTGGATTCTCCATGATTGACAGGAGTCTACTCAGCACCCGTCGCTCTGCCACGGATGTCAAACTGTCCAGCTCTGTGCCTAAAATAGAGCCTGCCTTTCTCACCAGTTTGTCCAGGCGTGAGGCGTCCTTCTTCTTTATGTTGCAGCACACCACTGCGTAGAAGAGGGCGCTCGCCACAACCATCTGGTAGAACATCTTCAGCATCTTATTGCAGATGTTGATGGATGCCAGCCTTCTAAGGAAGTATAGTCGGCTCTGTCCTCTCTTGCACAGACCATCAGCACTGGCAGTCCAGTCCAATTTATCATCCAGCTGTACTCCTAGGTATTTATAGGTCTGCACCCTGCACGATATCACAGTATGGAGTGACTGGCAGGGCAAAAAGCCATACTCCTGGGGTGCCAAAATCCCATTTAATTCCAATAACAAAAAAGAAAATTGTAACGAACAACCTGCACCAGTAGGCACTCTCAGTTAGGAAGAATTCCTTTCTGTCAGTGGTCTCTCAGGGTTTCACTTTCTCCTTCTCTGTCTCTCTAGCGTTTGTCATTGTGGTCAGCTCTGAAATGAGATGCCACCTTCCAGGTGTGTTTCCATTTTATACTGAGTGGACTGGAAGGGACGGGGCTTCCTTGACATCTGCTGCCCTCAAGTGGTGGTTTTTCGAGACTGCAAGGTATAAAGAAGATAAAACTGTTAGCGACAGCACCGCCTCTCACCCTGGGGTGGTACCGCATACCTTAGGTGGGCCTGGTGTGCATGTGTGACAATGGTTTCTTATTTCTGCAACCTGAGTTACGTTTTAAAGGGAAAAAAAGAGTACCAAATGTGAGAAATTTTAATAAAGTTAGGTCAAGAAGAAAAAAAAATGAAGAATGGTTGAAGGGAAGTGAAACTGGACAATGTCGAGTGCATAAAGCCTAGCCTGATAGCTGCTAGTGCCCCCTGATTGGACAGTCCCAGTCCATGTGGAATATTAACAGGGATGGGATTGGAGGATGAAAAAAGAGAGACAGTTGAAAGAAAAGAAGAGAGGAGAAGTGGCAGTCATGCTGACCAAAAAAAGAAAAACCTTTGGCAAAATCTCTGAAGCAAAATGAAAGGAAATGCTGAGGCAAAACAATGAAGCGAAAAGGAAAGAGAAAGTTCTAACAAAATGCTGAAATGCAAAGATATATAAAAAAAAAAGAAAGATTCAAGGTGACAAAAGTAACCGCTGGTCATATAAAAGAACATTTTCCTAAAGGAAGTGCATAAAAATGAAAGAAAGGGAAAGACAACGAGAGTTTTGACTAAACAGGTGAGAGCGAGAAGTGAAAAGAACGGATGAAACCAGTGCTTCTGAGGGTCAGAGTGGCGGGAGACTTGGAGGCACGGGTTTAGCTCTGTTGGACCGCTGAGTGAGTTTGTGTGGAGTGTGGAGGAGCTACGCGTGACGAGATGATTAAACAGAACTGGAGCAAGGTCTACACGTGAAACGTGTTTTGTGATTGTGAGGTCAAATCTCAAGGGGCCAGTTCTGTTGCACTCAAGCTACAGTTTGGGGCCCACAATAAAAAGCATGTAAGCAGTCCTGAAGTTTATAATTATTGGGGGTGAGCTCATCGGTGGTATTTGATTGGGACGTTGCCCATTATTGTAAATAGTTTGTTGCTCGTGTTTGTTTGTTGTTAGTTTGTTGCTGCCCTGCAGGCATCCATAATAAGGCTTGCCAGACGGGATGCTGCCACCCAGTGTACAGGGGGACACTCTGTCCATAGCAGGCAGTCATCAATGTGCTGTCCTTTCTTATTCCCAAGTCCATCGTGGGTGTCACTCAGTGGCTGTTGAGATGCCAGTCCCACTGTAGCCATTGTAATTTGCTTCCACATGCAGGTCCTGCAATGGAACAGAGATGCAGTCTTTTTCTCCCAGACCTTCTGTTATCAAGGCCTCCTGGTCAGGTAAGAGAGAGGGGTCCACACTAGCTGGGCCGCCTGTTCATCCCTCACAACTTATATGTAGAGATATGGGTGTATATAGATATTTATAGACGAACAAACAACAACAAACAACACGTAAAATTAGAAATCTTATATCTTGGTTGTTTTTTTTCTCTCTTATAGAAAAAGGCACATAACTTATGAATTCTGATCTTTCAATTCATGTGTTCAAGATGGATAAGTTCTTTAGCTGGTTATTAAGCTTTGCTCACAGCCTACCTCTGCGCTATGCTTGCATGTGTGTTGGTGTGTGCGTGAAAAGTAACTGGATTTAGGGTGACAGATTTATAGCAGCCAGCACTTCTCCTTCACATGGTGATTAACTTTCAGTTACAGTGACACCAATACCATAATACCATAGCCGGCTTTGTTCTATCTATTAACCCTTTAACCGCCAACTCCCTAAATATTCCCCATGCCAGGAGAAATCTGAACAATTTTCGTTTTTTTACTTTACATTTATTCAAGCAGTATTTACCTGCTGAAATACCTGCTGAAATGTTTCAAATAAATGGTCAATCAAAGGACGTAGCTTGAACAAGTGGTCACGGTTTGGATCTTTCATATCTGGCTCAGATAACGGGCAGCAGTCCACTTGAGATGCTGGGGATACACCCACTCATCGCCATCATCCGATGCGTCGTCATTCACAGTATCATGCAGCGCACGTTGCTGATCATCATGGTCGCTAAAATCTTCTTCAGAACTGCTACAATCATGATCAGAATTATTGTCCAAAATCGCCTGCAAAACCTCACTTGAAGTCAGTTTACGTTTCGCCATATTCACAGCTTTCACTTTCGAATCACATCACGTGAGCAGCCAATACAACCGCAGAGTTGTCGAAATACAACATAGTAATAATACCCACGCCAAACTGTCAGTTATACTACGCGCCAGGCATTCACATAACCACAGACAAATGTGCCGGATAATTCCGGCAGTAAGGCGTCAGCAATAAAGCTACGATGCCGGATATATCCGGCAGAGGGCGGTTAAGGGGTTAAATTACAACTAAAAGTTGTCGGAATCAAAGCATTTATACTTATGGTTTGAGATGAGTGATGCTCTAATAATAATAATAATTCTTTTTACATAGTGAATTGGGTGCCACTTCAACCACCGCTAATGTGTAGCATCCACCTGGATGATGCGATGGCAGCTACTTTTGCTCCAGTCTGCTCACCACACATTAGCTATTAGGTAGTTAATTGGTGAGAGAGAAAGAGAGAAAAATTAGAGACGTGGAATGATTAGGGGGCCAGAATGACTAGGCTGTGGTGGGCAATTTAGCCTGGATATCGGGGTACAACCTGCCCTTTACGAAGGATGCTCAGGGATCTTTAATGATCACAGAGACTCCGGACCTCGGTTTTACACCTCACCCGCAGGGTGGTTGCCATTTTTACATCTGATTGTCCCCGTCACTGCACTGGGGCATTGGAATCCACATTCAGACCTCAGGGTAAGTGCCTCACCAACATCTCTGCCAGCAGCAACCCAAGCTTTTCCTATTTGGTCTCCCATCCAACTACTAAAGATGGTTAGCTTCAGGTGGATGACCTCTTCTGACGTGCACGTGGTATGGTTTCTGTAGACACACAGAGGATTCTCAAGTGCACTTTCATTCTTTGTTCAGAAGGTCTCCTTCTTTGCCTTTGAGCGCACCTTCTGGTTGCTGGCGGTACAGCAGTTTCTCTTTGAGGTTTTGACACTCAAAGTGTCATCATTTGCTAGCAAAATGACACCTGCTGAATCGGCTAGTGATCAGTCTGCCCCTGTTGTTTGAACGATGAATGTGCTTCTTTGACACTGTAACTAGTAGGGAGCACCACCAAACCCAAAACCCCAGACATCCAACACAGACCCAGGCTCAAATAAAGGCTTTGTGTGTTAAGCACAATACCTTCACAAGACAACCACATCAAAATTCCACAACCACAGATAATTTATCATTCTTTCCCCTCTTTCTGTTCCTCCAGGTGAGTGTCGTCCCCTGCCTCCCGACTCTGACTCCCCTAGATGAAGGCTGAGTGGGTTGTTTTATGTCTGATCGGAGAGTACTTCTGGGGCCACCATATTGTACCCAGGAAGCACTTCCAGATCAGGCGGAACCCCCTTAAAATATGGACTCGTCCTTTCTGCAGCATCCTCTGATGGCCCACAAGACAGCCAGCAGAGCTGTGTATTAGAACTACAACTCTCATGTTGCCCTGCAGGTGCCCACCTGGGAGATCCACCTAAGGGATGCTGCCATCTAGCAAACTGGGGAAGGAATTGTTCTTGATAGACATTCTCCCCTTGTTCATCCATTATGCCCTCTTGGCCAGGATAAACATCAGCAACCAACCCAGCTGGGATGTCTGTCCATCTACGTCCTTCAATTACATCCTCCTGTTATGGGTAGGAATCATTCACACTTCTGGTTGGTATGCCAGTCCATCCACCCTGGCACCTACAACATATACAGTCTTCCTCTGCTTGAGTACTTTCTATCTTAGTAAGGTTTGGATTAATGACTCCCCTGGTCCATCTCCTGTTACGGATGGTATTCCACTATTTTCCAGTCCATCCCCATTTATCCTTTTGAAATAGAAGGGATAGTTCCAGCTTTGTTGTAGACATACCCTAAGCACTGGGGTCTCTTCTATAAAATAGAAGTTATTAGAACATTAGAACACTCTAGACGAGAACAGGCCATTCAGCCCAACAAAGCTCGCCAGTCCTCTCCACTTATTTCTTCCAAAAAAACATCAAGTCAAGTTTTGAAAGTCCCCAACGTCTTCCTGTCTACCACACTACTTGGTTGCTTATTCCAAGTGTCTATCATTCTTTAAAGAAAAACTTCCAGGTCAAGAAGTGAGCTAATAGAGGGAAGCAATGAGTTAGGGTCTTATAAAGGTTTTTAAAGGGAGGAGAGCGATATCTTTCCATTGGTACCCTGGGTGCACATAAGCCCATCCTCTTGGTTGACCACTGGTGCAAAGGTCTGTCCATCAATGATACTCATCCTTGATTTATGGTTCTTCATTCAGGACTTAAGTGTCCAGCTGGTGTGGTTTCAAGAGACGTCCCTGGACACTACATGGTCTGGTATCGAGCATCTTATCAGATAAGCTGCAAGGGTTGCAATCCACAGATGGGCACCGTCAGCAAAAACTGAGACCTTTTAGCTGGCATTAAGAATAGCTGGCCCCGGCTTTAAGCCAGGACTTGTGTTTGAGCTGTAGCAGAAAATGGATAAAGTCAGTCTGTCTGGGGAGAGAGTAGAGGAAATGCAGATGGATGAATAGTTACTGTAAAAGACTATTACAGTCTTCCGTCCATTGTTTTAGTTGGCAATGACAAGTTGTAGTGCTGCTACATGACTAACGACATCTTAAATGTATTCTGTGCCGAGTCACATCTTTCATTGCTTTGCCCTGTTTATGTGGTCTTTGTGTGTCTGTGTAAATATCGTTCCCTGGAAACAAATGGGGAAGGATAACACCGTGGAAACTGTGGTTCCTCGTGATAATTTTCCCTGTCACTCCCATCAATTGCATCTGGGTCACTACTAATTAAACATAAGGACGAAAAGAAGAAAGGGTCCATTTACTACACTGACACCAAGAGAGAGCACCGATCCAGATCACCTACAATGTTTTCTGCTTGCCGACTTCAACACCAGCAATTGCAGCGCAAAACCCTGGGGTTTGGAATTACGCCAACACGCTGAGGATAAGTACGGTGGGACTGTTTCTTGTCGTTCAGGAGAGGAGCAAGCCCTCAATTGCATTTGTGTATAATTGTCACAGGATGCTTTTCAAGGCTGAACAAGGTCCACAATTGCTATTCATCCTCCATTTAATCTTTTGGACTTTCGTATGCGTTTTGTGTTCTCTGTGTGTCTTATTTGTTTCATGTTCAGTGTGGGGTCAACGGAGGGTTTATGTTGTTTATGAATTTTTTTTGCTGCATCTTTTTATTATTATATTCCGCCAGTCACTTTTGGGGTAGTGGGAGCTTTAAAGGGAGTGAAATATATATTGTTTTGTTGTTTGTTTTTTATCACTATTAATCTATATACACATTATTATTTCACAAACTGTTTGCTTTATGATTATTTAACCATCGATTGGGGAAGTTTATTTGGAAGAAGTACGGTGTTGTGGTGTGAAATTTTACATACAAGTTAATAAATGTTTTGTATGTCTTAATTTGTAACTTACGCAAAGCAAATGTAATATTAGTATTAATTAATATTAACCCTTAAAATGCCAGAAAACGGCTATAGTCGGTTCCCAATGCAATTTGCCAGCACGCCGGAGTCGAGTATATTTGGCGATGTAAAATCATGGAATGCTGCAACCGGTTATAGTTGTGTCTCAGTGCAATCTGCCAGCACAGAAGGGCCGAGTATATTCTGCAAAGTAAATTCGTTGAACGCCACAACCAGCTAAAGTCGATTTCCAGTGCAATTTGGAAGCACACTGGAGCCGAGTATATTCGGCGACTTACATTCGGCAAAGTAAATTCGTTGAACTGCACAACCAGCTAAAGTTGTTTCCCAGTGCAATTTGTCAGCACGCCGGAGCCGATTATATTTGGCGATGTAAAATCATGGAATGCTGCAACCAGCTATAGTTGTGTCTCAGTGCAATTTGCCAGCACAGAAGGGCCGAGTATATTCTGCAAAGTAAATTCTTTGAACGCCACAACCAGTTAAAGTTGTTTCCCAGTGCAATTTGGAAGCACACTGGAGTCGAGTAAATTCAGCGACGTACATTCATTGAATGCCTCAACCGGCTATAGTCAGTTCCCAATGCAATTTACCAGCATGCCGGAGCCGAGTATATTTGGCGACGTAAAATCATTGAATGCTGCAGCCGGCTATAGTTGTGTCTCAGTGCAATTTGCCAGCACAGAAGGGCCGAGTATATTCTGCAAAGTAAATTCGTTGAACGCCACAACCAGCTAAAGTCGGTTTCAAGTGCAATTTGGAAGCATGCTGAAGCCGAGTATATTCGGTGACTTACATTCAGCCACATACATTCATTGAATGCTGCAACCGGCTAGAGTTGCTTCCCAGTGCAATTTGCCAGCACGACAGAGCTGATTAGTGCCAGCTCATGACCACTGGTGCCCCCTACAACACTGCAGCATCACTGTCCCTGGGATTCAAGTTCAAGCGCAGTTGACTCGGTGATTTACTGAATCTCATCAATGGCGTCACTTGCACCTTGTACATATAATAATAGATTGTTCCAGTAGTTTTTAAAATAGTTTTTACAGTTCATTGGCAGTGTGTAAAATGATCAGTGTTGCAGCAATTGTGATGCTCTTTGCATGAAAAAAAAATGTGTTCAGTTAAAATGTCACCTTTTCTTTGTGAATTGTTTACTTAAAAAGTGCAGCAAAAAATGTTTTTGGCGTCCAGGGGTGCATTAACCCCCAAGTATGTGGCAATTTATGGGTTAATATTAGTGAGAAGCATTCATGTTTAGCCAACCCGAGACTAAGTCAGGATATTGAACTTTATGACAGGGTTAGGGGAAGCACCTAAAGCTAGTTTGGCAAGTGATTCTCTGCAGGACCTTCTCAGTCAACCCCTACAGGAATGCCAGACTGCCTAGTTGGCAAGCTTCACCTTAACAAATGGTTTTATGGGGGTGGCATGTGTGAAGGTATTCTGTGCCCCATTGGTCTGAAATATGGCTGTTTGGAATTGGCTTTTATCAGAAGCCTTTAAGCACCACAACGCCCTATTGGCTGTAGGGTATGGAAAGAGAGTCTATAAACTTGCTTCCTTTACCCCTCCCTCTCTCTCTTACCAAACTGATGAAGGACCATCACACACCATGAACTGAAAAGGACAACACAATGAAGAGCACAGCTCGGCAGCCATATTGAGACAGGCATGCGGCCTGCTCTGAAGAAAGCTGACCACAAATGAGGCCTTAACTCGAGACATTTTTAAGTAACTAACAAATCTGTGTGCTGCCTGAAACTACACATCAGCGTTTATCAGGTTGTATGGTTGCCAATATTCAAATGTACTTTGCATATTGTTATTATTTATGAATATTATCAATAATACATTATTTACTGTAAATTGTAACTTAACTCCTGCTTGTCTTTTACTATACCTAATTGCCTAATGTTATACATGTAGAAGGGAAGGTGAGGAAAAGTTATAAAGTACAATAACTTATAAACAGTGGCAAGTCTGTGAGATTGCAGCATTCTGACAAAGGCTACATATTAATAATACAAAAGGAGAAAGTAGAGGAATAGAGAACTCTACCAGGACAAAGCATACGGCTTGTCTGGTCTAACGTTCCTCAGCTTGCCGGGCTGGGTGAGTGGGTCGGCTGTTACAAAATTATGTGATTGTATATTAGAAAAAATTAAAAGGAACTATAAAAGCATAATGATCTTCATTATAAGCTAATGCCACACATTTTCAGATGGCTCCAGGAGGCCAAATACTGAGACAGACCTCAGTATGTGCGTCTTGGGAACTGCACGTCTGACATTGTGGTCAGCAACACAGGAGCGCCACAAGGGACTGTACTTTCTCCGGTCCTGTTCAGCCTATATACATCGGACTTCCAATACAACTCGGAGTCCTGCCATGTGCAAAAGTTCGCTGATGACACTGCTATCGTGGGCTGCATCAGGAATGGGCTGGAGGAGGAGTATAGGGACCTAATCAATGACTTTGTTAAATGGTGCGACTCAAACCACCTACACCTGAACACCAGCAAAACCAAGAAGTTGGTGGTGGATTTTAGGAGGCCCAGACCCCTCATAGACCCCGTGATCATCAAAGGTGACTGTGTGCAGATGGTACAGACCTATAAATACCTGGGAGTGCAGCTGGATGATAAATTAGACTGGACTGCCAATACTGATGCTCTGTGTAAGAAAGGACAGAGCCGAATATACTTCCTTAGAAGGTTGGCGTCCTTCAACATCTGCAATAAGATGCTGCAGATGTCTATCAGACAGTTGTGGCGAGCGCCCTCTTCTATGCGGTGGTGTGCTGGGGAGGCAGCATTAAGAGGAAAGACACCTCACGCCTGGACAAACTGGTGAGGAAGGCAGGCTCTATTGTTGGCATGGAGCTGGACAGTCTGACATCTGTGGCAGAACGAAGGGCACTGAGCAGACTCCTATCAATTATGGAGAATCCACTGCATCCACTAAACAGGATCATCTCAAGACAGAGGAGCAGCTTCAGCGACAGACTGCTGTCACCGTCCTGCTCCACTGACAGACTGAGGAGATCGTTCCTCCCCCACACTATGCGACTCTTCAATTCCACCCGGGGGTGTAAACGTTAACATTTAACATTATACAAAGTTATTGTCTGTTTTTTCACCTGCATTATTATCATTCTTTAATTTAATATTATTTATTGTATCATTATGCTGCTGCTGGAGAATGTGAATTTCCCCTTGGGATTAATAAAGTATCTATCTATCTATCTATCTATCTATCTATCTATCTATCTATCTATCTATCTATCTATCTATCTATCTATCTATCTATCTATCTATCTATCTATCTATCTATCTATCTATCTATCTATCTATCTATCTATCTATCTATCTATCTATCTAAATCCCAGTCTGGTTTTCTATCCACTTGGATTTTTCATACAGCTTTCCCATCAGCCTGGTCCCTCTTTGTTCACATATGTACCTCATAACGGCCTGGCACCTTTTCCTAAAGTTGCTGCCCTCCTTGTACCAGACCTCATGTCCCACAGGACCCCACAATAGAAATAAATGGACTTGAAAAAAAAGATCTAGAATCCCAATCGGAAATTCAACGGGTGCCGCTCACAGCATGGCACTGCTGGCACATGCTTTAGTGTAGTTAACCTTCTTTGCCTGGTGATCAATTGCGATTTAATTTAGGAAAGTTCCATTTTCAGCTTGAGAAGTGTTTTTCAAGTGGTGCTCTTAAGACTTTGCTGTGTTAATGACTGCCTTAATAAATCTCTAATTAAACACGTATGTTAGTCTGCACGCCCAGGTGATAAAACAATATGCGTTCTTCTATTTTTTTTTCTTTTCCTCTGCCAAACATCTGTCGTCCCATCATTAGCTCAACTTTCAAGGTTACAGGCGGCAGCATTTGTTAAACTGGCAGTGCGGGCAATCTGTTTTCTCTGGACTTTTTTCCACAGTAGGGAAATTTGAAGAAACAAACAAGTACTGTAGGTGTCGACTTTGTTAAAAAAGATGCCATGAACCATCCCGGGAGGCTAAGGGGGGGTGTTGCTGCACTTTTATTTGCTATTTTCTCCTAAATTAGAAATCTTCTAAGCCAGCCATGACAACATCACCTTAATAAATATTTATAATTGGAACTTACTATTAATGACAAATCTTTCCTGAGATTTTTTGGATAAAGAAGAGCCGAGTTTTCAGGTGTGGCACTTCCAGTCACTAATTATGAAGTAGCTGCGGATGTGGTGCGTGATGATTAGCACATGTAAGTAATAAAATTCACTGGATTTAGTTTAAACTTAGTGAATTTCCCCTTGGGATTAATAAAGTATCTAGGCCCTATCATCAAGTCCTATGGTTTATCTTATCAATTCTGTGCTACAGAATACACAGCTATACCTGTCCTTCCATCTGGAAGACCATATAGTGTCAGCTAGAATCTCTGATATTGCAACCTGAATGAAGGAACACCATCTCCAGCTCACTCTGGCAAAGATGGACATTCTTGCTATCCCAGCTAATCCAACTGTTCAGCACCCCATCTCTGTTCAGCTTGGTTCATTATCCCTAAAACCTGCCAAGTCAGTATGGAAATTTGTAGCGGTGACTTATGAGCTGCTGTCCTTCAAGGACTATGTTGTTATGGTCTCTTGGTCTTACAGATTCAGTCTGTACAATATCCTGGAGACAAATAAAGATCTATCTATCTATCTATCTATCTATCTATCTATCTATCTATCTATCTATCTATCTATCTATCTATCTATCTATCTATCTATCTATCTATCTATCTATCTATCTATCTATCTATCTATCTATCTATCTAAAAGCCCAATCAACCAATAACAGAGTTCAGACATTAGAGGGCAATGTATTCTGGCATGCCACATTTCTGGGTCAGGCTGTTTTGTTCATTAGTCATGGCAACATTGGGTGATGAACTCATGCGAGTAACAATTTCACTGTACTCTGGACACTGGACCATAAGGGCAGTATAAACCTATGAAGCCCCACCCAGACATTTGTCAATCAAACATCTAGCCCTGCCCATTCCGCCAATCAAAACAAATAACCCTTAACCTTCTAGCCTCGCCCAGTCTGCTGCCTCTCAATCATCAACTCTCACCCTGCCAGCTGCCACTCAGACACATAGCTCCATCCAGCCAGATGTCACAAAAGCATGTAGCCCCTCCCTGTCTCCTGTCCCTTAATTAATAAGCCTTAGACAACCAGCTGCCATTAAGGTATATAGCCTCATCCAGAAAAATGGCACTTAAACATATATCTCTGCCCACTCTGCTGCGTCTCTGTCATCAAGTCTCACCCAGCCACTCACTCATCAACTGCCACTCCAGCATATAGTCACACCCAGCCAGATGCCAAACAAAAAAGGATGTAGCCCCGCCCAGTTTGCTGTCCCTTAATTATTATGCCTCATGCAACCAGCTGCCTCTCAGACCGCGCTGTCTCACTGCCTTGTCTTTCTTCCCCCAGACACCATCTGCTCCGGTCGGGGCTTCCAAGCCACCACACCCCTTTGAGGAGGAAGATTTTGTGTTCTTTTGACCAAGAGGCGGCGCACAGGCTGCCAGTTTGACAGTTGTCCCTTGTGCAACTGGATTAGTTTAAGTCATCTGATTGTAATTAACCTGTAACAATATAAATGTCCACGGAATGGCCAAACTATTCCAAATACCATAGGTGCTTTAGCGTTTTTACTCTCAAGTATTTATATCACTGTATCTGAGTGTGGAATCACAGATCTACAGCAGCTGATCATAAAGAGAATTATCGGGATACAGCATCAAGCACACTCTGCTTCAGCCATGTGCACAGTCTATTTGAGCTGCTCTCATACAGCAAACACTTCAGAGCCTTTCCTGTACGGACCTCGCGGTTCAGAAACAGTTTCATCCCAAGAACTCGAAACTCACTCAATCAGTCCATCAAGTGCTCCTTGTAGAACTGTTTGTACTTATAAGTACAATCACCTCACTGTAAACTTGTGATGCAGTTATAATATTGCACAACCTACAACACTTTAAAAAGCACGTATTTACATATGATGACGATATCATTTTTAAGATGAAATGCAGCAAAATATGTTTATTACATTATACAGATAACATGTGAGGACATGGTGGACAGCGCTAGCAGATTGTTCCTGCCTTGCGCTGTATTTTTGCTGGGGCTGGCGCAACAATGGAAGGATAGATGGATAGAATAATTAAACATGTACTACGAAGATATTTCAACGTTACTTAAAAGATTTGAAGAATCTGTGTTCTAAGTTTACAGATGGCTTAACATCTATTGCAGAGCTAATTGTGTGGCGATTGGGTATTTGGAGAAAGAAAAGGAAGGACAGGAATTGGAGGTTAGTACATTTGAAAGAAACAGTACTGCTGCAATGAATTATTTCATGGAAGGTCGTGCACTGTGTCCTTATTTTTTTTTTCTCTGTACCCTATAAGCTTTCATATGAGACTCAAACGGTGGGCTGTGACTCTCCTTTTCACGGTTATTTTGATATCTGACAACTTCTTATTTATTTCGGGCACTGTGCAACTTTGTGAACTTGAGCTTTCGAGTTTCTCCGACACTCTCTGTCACTCGATCAACTTCCTTTTGTTGCTTATACCACTGTTTAAACCAACAAATAGTACGTTTTCCTTCCCTCCACTTGGTATTCGTTGAAATTCTTCTATTTCCCCCCATGCATTTGCCATTGTCTTTTCTCAGAACACTGAGCTTAAGGGCTATTTATATTGATTTGCATATTCAAAGAGGTGTAATTCTGGGAGGAGTTGGGGAGTGGCTGCAGGTGCGTGCAAGTGCGTTACTTTTCATGCTGACCAGGATTTATGGAGCGGGAGAACTTGGAAGTTGGCGAATGCACAGATTTATGCATCTGGATTTTTTTGTGCGTACGAACATTTCCACTTTTGTCCATACGCCATGTTTTAGTGTGAATTCTACGCACGCCGTTATGCATGAGGCCCCTGGTCACAGGAACAGCAGTCTCAGCAAAGATGCCCAGATGTTCCTTTTTCTGCCACCTCCACCAACTCCTTCATAATGTAAATAAGGTGATCCAAGGCCGGTCGAGAGATACAGAGCTGATATATAAATGCTCTTAGAAAGAAGAGGATTACTGTAAACCCCTTCTTTGAAAGAAAATGGCCCACAAAAAGACACTCTATGAAAGATTTATTAACATTAATAAAAAAATATAGCAAAGTGCTCTAAAAAGCAAAAAAGAATTAAAGGTAATGCAAGACAATTCAAAAGCAAAGAAGTCCAGAAGCAAAATCCTTAACTGAAATTCTTAAAGAGAAGCAAAAAAAAAAAAAAAAAGGTGAAGAAACGAGCAGATTCAAAGAAACTCAGAAAACCAAACACTCCACCAAAGGGCATCCAATGAACTGTGGGGACCTCATTTCCAATCCTTCCTTTTATGGGGCTGGGGGCGGTGCCTAACAGTGATGGAAGGAGTAGTCCCACTTCTTCGGATACCAACCACAAAACATAAGGAATATAAAGACATTTCAAGAAACAGCACACACATACTCTCAAACATAACCAAAACAATAAACACTTAACTCATTTTGTCTTTTTCTGCCCTGTCAAGCACTTTTCTATTTTCACTATTAAATTTTCAACTTATAAAGATTCTTTGTTACCCTTTTTGTTCATAAACTGGGTTTTGTTGGTTACCCTCCCCTTTGTGGACGTTTTGTGTTGTTTTGCCAGCTCCACATTTTTGGGGTCTATTCCAACTGAAGCCATCAGGTAGTACTTGAGGGCCTGGCTGAGCAAAGTAGCAAATAGTTTAGTGAAGATCCTGGCCTGCTCCTTGGTTGACTTTTTTGGAGGCCTCACACCTATTCTGCCTTTGTGAAGATGCCATTTCATGACACACACTTCCTCTGTCTGCCTTTCTTCGTCCTGCCTCCTAAACCCCTCATCCTATTCTTCACCTGACTCTAAGTTCTCTGAAGCAGTGGCCAATAATCTCATCTCAGACTGATCCTGGGGTACTTGTGAACTCCTGGGTCATATGTAGCCTTACCAAACCCCTAGGATCAGGGAGCTCCAAGTGTCCGTGTCAGACTGCTAGCCAAATGCAGCAACAGGTCAGGCGTCATCTTGCCAGTGAATCTGCCACATGTGTGCTTACAGAGAGTATCATGCAAAGTCCTGTTTGGGATTCTGTTTATATTATGGCAAGCCAAATTAACATTTAGAGATATCTCAAAATGAATTTTATGATATCTGGAAATGCATTTTAGATATCTCAAATTGAATTTTAGATATCTAGAAATACATCTATTTTAAGATATCTAAAAAGAATTGTATGATATCTCAAACAGATTTCAAGATATCTTGAAGTGATATGCTGTACATTTTTAAATATCTGAAATGCATTTCAAGATATCTTAAATGCAATTTGAGATATCTTGAAATATGTTCATGTGCATTTTGAGATATCTCAAATACATTTCAAGATATCTTAAAATAGCTTTCTGCACATTTCAAGATATCTCAAATACATTTTCAGATATCTTAAAATAACTTCCTGCGTATTTCAAGATATCTCAAATACATTTTCAGATATCTTAAAATAACTTCCTGCGTATTTCAAGATATCTCAAATACATTTTCAGATATCTTAAAATCACTTCCTGTAAAATTTCTTATACTTTCAATGGAACTTCCTGCCTATTTTAAGATATCTTGAAATACATTTAAGATATCTCGAAATGCACAGGAAGTGATTTTGAGATATCATGAAATGTATTTTAGATATCTTGAAATGTGCAGGAAGTCATTTTAAGATATCTGAAAATGCATTTCAGATATCTCAAAATGAATTTGGGATATCTTAAAATGAGAAGGAAGTTATTTTAAGATATCTCGAAATATAATTTAGATATCTTAAAAAGCATTTAAGATATCTTGAAATTCATTGTTGTTTCAGATATCTGAAATACATTTTTAGATATCTAAAATTAATTTCATGACATCTTAAAATGGGTCTCTGCTCTATTTCAGATATCTAACAATGTATTTCAAGATATCTAAAATTGTATTTCAAGAAAATGCATTTTAAGATATCTTTAAAAGGACACTCAATTATTTCAAGATATCTCAATAGCACTTTCAGATATCTACAATACAATTTAAGATATCTCAAATACATTTCCAGATATCTCAACATCACTTCCTGCTCATTTCAAGATATCTCAAATACATTTTACGATATCTTATAATAAACAAGAAGTCCCATTGAAATAATAGGCAGTTTTACAGGAAATGATTTTGAGATATCTTGAAATGCATTTAAGATATCTTAAAATGCATGAAAGGTCAAATTAAGATATCTGAAAATTCCTTTGAGATATCTTGAAATACAGACACAATTATTTTGAGATATCTGAAACTGTATTTGAGATATCTTGAAATGCATTTGAGATATCTCGAAATGTATTGCAGATATCTTAAAATGTAAAGGAAAGTATTTTAAGATATCTCAAAGCGAGTAAGTAAATTACATTTTAAGATATCCGAAATTCATTTTGAGATATCTCTAAATGTTAATTTGGCTTGCCATAGTTTTTAAATTCAAGATTCTTTATTTGTCCCATGCATAGTTATACAGGACAACACGCAGTGAAATGCATCCTGATCCGCTTATCAAAACTGTGCAACGTTAGAAGAATATCAGTTAGATTAACAAAAAGTCCTAGACTGAAAGATAACAATATAATAGGACATAAATAAATAAAGTAAAATTAAGTGAAATAGAGTAGAATTAAGTATTAAATTGCAATAGTGCAGTGATTATTGTGCTTGAGGATAGAAACTCCTTCTGAGTCTCTCTGTCCTGGCCAGGATGCTACAAAACCTTTTGCCTGATTTTAACAGATGAAACAGCCTATTGCTGGGATGAGAGGAGACTTTGATAATCCTGAGAGCTCTGGTCCTGCATCTTCTGGTGTAAATATCCTGTAGAGATGGTAG
Organism: Erpetoichthys calabaricus; assembly: GCF_900747795.2. Taxonomy (NCBI): domain Eukaryota; kingdom Metazoa; phylum Chordata; class Cladistia; order Polypteriformes; family Polypteridae; genus Erpetoichthys; species Erpetoichthys calabaricus. The sequence goes on from NC_041399.2 coordinate 4,081,810, forward strand.
AGCTGACCTGCAGCAGCGTTCCACTGGATGGATCACTCTCTATATCAATCAATCAATCAATCAATCAATCAATCAATCAAAATCTTTATTGTTATCGTAGTAATGAGACATTGTACAACAAAATTTAGGTGCAATTTTCCAATGCAAAAATAAAATTAAAAACACAATTACTCAAGTTAAAACTAATATTATCCATTCATACATACGTCATATTGCACTTGTCCCATAGTCAATGTTAACTTAGAGCTGCATTTAAACATGAGAGTGTATTGTATTGTAAACATGAAGGTGCACTCGGTCAGATTGACCACTTAGCAGCATTCAACATGGTGGTGGCTGAAGGATAGAAACTGTTTCTCAGTCAATTTGTCTTAGTTTTTATGGATCTGAAACGTCTGCCTGAAGGCAGGCGTTCAAACAATGCATGTCCTGGGTGTAATGGGTCCTGAAGAATTTTCTTGACGTTCCTGAGACAACAGGAACTATGTAGTTCTTCTAGTGTGGGGAGAGGACAGCCGACTGTCTGCTGGGTGACCTTAATGACCCTGTGGAGCACACACAGAGACAGTAGACCAGGATGCTCTCTACTGTGCAGCGATATAAGGACACCAGCAGTTTCTCAGGAATGTTGTTCTTTCTGAGCACCCTCAGGAAGTAGAGTCTCTTTTGGGCCTTCTTCACTACCTCAGCAGTGTGTGTTCTCCAGGTCAAGTCCCCCCTAATGGTGACTCCCAAGAAGCGGAAGTCTGAGACCCTCTCCACACAGTCCCCGTTGATGATGAGTGGCTGGATGTTGTCTGCCTTCTTCCTGAAGTCCATGATGAGCTCCTTGGTCTTGGCTATATTTAGGAGTAAGTTGTTATTCCTACACCACGTTGTCAGCCGCTCCACCTCATCCCTGTAGGCACACTCATCCCCCCCAGAGATGAGCCCTACTACCGTGGTATCGTCAGCGAACTTAACAATGGTGTTACTGTGGTGGGCAGGAATGCAATCGTGGGTGTAGAGGGTATAGAGCAGGGGGCTCAGCACACAGCCCTGTGGGGAGCCAGTACTGAGGCTGATGGGTGTAGAGAAGTAGGGGCCCACTCTAACCCTCTGAGTGTGATCATTCAGGAAGTCCTTGATCTATAGGGCTTTATGGTCCTGAACACAGCAGTTTCCAAACCAGGATGTAATGTTCTGTGTCAGGATACTTTCCACAGCACCAGAGTAGACAGTCTTTAGAATCCCTGAAGAGACCCCAAACTTCCTAAGCTGTCTGAGATGGTAGAGTCTCCACTTTGCCCTTTTGGTCTGAATTTGAATGTGTTCAGACCATGTCAGGTCCTCAGATATATGAACCCCCAGGTATTTAAAACTGTTCACACTTTCCACTGCAGTTCCGTTAATGAGGAGTGGCTTATAGTCCCACTGCTGTCTCCAGCTGAAGTCCACCACCAGCTCCATGGTTTTGCTGATGTTGATCTGGAGGCAGTTTCCTGACACCACAATGTCAGGTTCGCAACTTCATCCATGTAGGCCGTCTCATCATTGTTCGCGATGAATCCCAGTATCACTGTGTCATCTAAAAACTTCAAAATAGTGTTGGAGGAATACGTGGCCGTGCAGTCATGGGTTTAGAGGGAGTACAGCAGAGGGCTAAGAACACACCCTTGTGGAGTTCCTGTGTTGATGGTAATGCTGTGGGAAACACAGTTACCAACCCTCACTGCCTGTGTTCTGCGTGTGAGGAAGTCCAGCACCCATGCACACAAGCAGCTGTTGAGTCCTAAGTCCCTCAGTTTCACAAACAGTCTACAGAGTATTATTGTATTGAATGCTGAACTATAGTCAATGAACAGCAATCTCACATAGTTCACCTGTTTCTTGTCCACATGGCTGAGGGTAGTGTTCAGTACATTGGGAAATGGCATCCTCCGTCAATCTGTTAGGACGGTAGGCAAACTGGAGTGGGTCAATGGTGCTTGGGATGGAGGATGAGATGATGTCTTTCTGATGGTGTTTATATGAAAAACATTTAAATGTTACTTATTTAACCCTTTAACCACCAACTCCCTAAATATTCCCCATGCCAGGAGAAATCTGAACAATTTTCATTTTTTTACTTTACATTTATTCAAGCAGTATTTACCTGCTGAAATACCTGCTGAAATGTTTCAAATAAATGGTCAATCAAAGGACGTAGCTTGAACAAGCGGTCACGGTTTGGATCTTTCATATCTGGCTCAGATAACGGGCAGCAGTCCAATTGAGATGCTGCGGATACACCCACTCATCGCCATCATCCGATGCGTTGTGATTCACAGTATCATGCAGCGCACGTTGCTGATCATCATTGTCACTAAAATCTTCTTCAGAACTGCTACAATCATGATCAGAATTATTGTCCAAAATCTCCTGCAAAACCTCACTTGAAGTCAGTTTACGTTTCGCCATATTCACAGCTTTCACTTTCGAATCACATCACGTGAGCGGCCAATACAACCGCAGAGTTGTCGAAATACAACGTAGTAATAATACCCACGCCAAACTGTCAGTTATACTACGCGCCAGGCATTCACATAACCACAGGCAAATGTGCCGGATAATTCCGGCAGTAAGGCGTCAGCAATAAAGCTACGATGCCGGATATATCCGGCAGAGGGCGGTTAAGGGGTTAAAAGCCAGATCGAATGTTATTTACCTATTTACCTTGATTTATTTACTTATCTTCCTACAGCGTAAAGTTACAAGTAGACTGTACAGCTTCCTCTGTTTGATTGATACGGGCATGCTGACAAACTACATGTGCAATGCCATTCCTTATTCAGGAAAAGATCCCAGTCATTCCACAGGAGAAAGACTTTCCGAGACAGATGTCATAAAGCTTATGGAGCCGTTTCTGGGCAAAGGCAAAACCGTAACAACAGTTCTGTAAAGTGCAACAGGAGCTTCCACCTGCTGCTAAAGTCACTTCAGTACGCGAGCAAAGCAATGGTACTGAGAATGCAGACAGACTTCTTCTTTTTGGGTGAATTGCTTGGATGTTGTTGAAGGGCATGCATATGGCAGATTCCCTGGCATGATAACACCCGACCTGTTGCAGCATCCAAATGGTGCCATCTTTCGCCTTTACACCTGATGCAGCAGCGTTGTTCTAATATGTGAGTGGACGTTTCTCACCGTTTTGGCTTCTGTTCTCTTTCTCTGATGTAGAACCCTCATCCTCATCCACACCTGAGTTCACTTCTGTTATAGCATGTCTTTATTTGAAAACTAGCAGTGTCAGATCTGGGAGGAGTGTGAATGTGACAGAGAGAATAAAAGTGAATGATAAAACAAAACGCTAACTTTTACAAGTACCATAAATTTACATTGGCTGTTTCAGACTCAAATAAATCAAATGCATGTTTTTATTCTACAATAGTAATAATAATAGCCGCTCACTCCTCAAAACAGTTAATGCATGAAGGACCAGGGATTGAACCTGCAATCTCTCGATTTGGAGACAGCAGCTCTGTACCTGTCAAATACGTGTATATGTATGTCATACCCTAACCCAATTTCTTTTACTTTGGTTAAATTCTATAAAAAATGCACACTTGTTTTGTTATATGTGTACCTTATGTGAAGTGTTTATTCAATATTTGGACTTCAGTCTTCACACATTATATACTTCATGTCTACATTTTGTCAATTATTACTAAAACATGAAAAAAGGTTCTGTTTTAGTTATGTGTTCAACATTTCTTACCTCATATTTCCAATTCTCCTACATTTACAGAGATTGTTGTAGACACAGAACACACATCAAATGCATGTATTTCAAATAATAAGATATTATTTACCCTCTACAACTCCAGGCACCTCACACCTTGATAAACAAGACCTGAGTTGGGAGAACATCAGCTGCATCGGTGGGGGTGATGGGATAGCGGGCTGCTTGTGCTGATCGACACATTTACAAAACAAAACACGCTGATGAGGAACTGTGCACAGGAATGATGAGAAACGCATACAGAGACCATTGTAGCAGTAGGGGGCGCTAGAGCTCCCTTGAACCCTAAGGTACCACTCCAAACACCGGGTAAAATTCCAAATATTATTTATTTTGTAATAATAATGTGCACAAAGCACCCTCCACTCCACACTACTCATACAATAAATCAATAATCAATGAACCAATACACTAATCCTCCTCTCCCAGATGCGTTGCCACCCTTCCACCCAGCTCAGCTCACTGTCTGGGATTTCCCATGGTCCTTTTATAGTCCATGACCCGGAAGTGTTTGTCCCTCAGTCCAGGTGACTTTCTATCACTTCCGGGTCAGGCAAAAACTTCTCTTTTTCTTCAGCCCGGAAGTATATCATTTCTTCCGTTTCCGTGAGTTGGAAATACTTCCGAGCTATATGGAAAATATAAATCTCTGAGCCTCCCTGCAGCGACTCCTTGCGGCCCCGACGTTATCCAGCAGGGCTGTGTATTAGAACTCCATAGTCCATGATGCCCTGCTGGAACTCGGGGCATCTCCACGTTGCAAGGAGGACTCCATCTAGCGGCCTGGGGGTATTGGCCGGGATGAATGGCCGGCCATATCTCACACCATTTATCTGTTCTCATCCTCATAGATCTGAGTGCCACATTTGATATCATTGATCACAATATTCTTGGAAATCGCCTTAGTCAATGGGTGAGCCTCTCTGGCAGTGTCTTAAATTGGTTTGAATCCTACCTGGCAGGTAGAAAATTCTTTGTTAGTAATTATACTTTAAAGACACATGATATTCTATATGGTGTTCCACAAGGCTCTATCCTGGGTCCACTGCTCTTTTTGATTTACATGCTTCCGTTAGGTCAGATTATCTCGGGGCATAAAGTGAGCTACCACAGCTATGCTGATGACACACAACTGTATTTATCAATAGCGCCTGATGACCCCAGCTCTCTTGATTCACTGACACAATGTCTTACATGTGTTTCTGAATGGATGAGTAGTCATTTTCTCAAACTAAATAAAGAGAAAACAGAAATTGTAGTGCTTGGCAATAATTGATATAATGAGGTTATTAGAAATAAACTTGATGCATTAGGATTAAAAGTCAAGACAGAGGTAAAGAATTTAGGGGTAACTATTGACTCTGACCTGAATTCTAAATCACATATTAATCATATTACTAGGATATCATTTTTTCACTTAAGAAATATAACAAAAGTTAGACTTCTTATAACATTGCAAGATGCTGAGAAATGAGTTCACGCTTTTGTTTTCAGACGGCTAGATCAGGTGTCCCCAACCCCCGGTCCGTGGCCCACTACTGGGCCGTAGCCGTCTGACAGCCGGGCCGCGAGAGAGCTGCCGGCAACGGAGACTCACTCAGACTTTTCAGAACGCTTGGCGGGCGGGGCTTTGCAGCGACGCAGAGAGAGGAGAGAGACCGAGGTGAGAGAGTATTACAACAAAGTTATTTTTATGGTCCCGACAGTTTTCCCATATGATACAAGTCTATAGAAATCACGTTACTACGAAATACATTCAGCAGATGCTTTCATTACAACGAAGTGACCTTGAAATGCTTGAACGAATCATCCACAGAGCAGTTAGATCTGTGGTCACAGCTCAGTTGTGCACGTTTGCACAACGATCCCCAAACAGAAACATTGCAAAAAAAAATCTCTTTCTTCGAACTTTCCTCGTACTGTTTTTTTTTTTTTTTTTTTGCTGTTTTTGTTTTCTGTGGTTTTCATTGATTCCTTTTGCTTATTGCTTGTCAACATTTGAAAAACATCCATTGGAATTTAACTCATTGTCACCCTCCTATAGAAACGGCAGACACGAAAAAAAGATTGCAGTGTTAATGTTTGTGATGTGCAATCTGTTGGAATGGCAAATGCAAAGCATATGTCTTTGTTATATGCAAAAAAAGAAGAAAAATCTCGGGTTGCAAACTTATGCAGACTGCTTAATAACTTAAAATTAATAGAAATGTTATGTAAATTGTGTATAAAATTGCCCCCAAAGAGACCGGTCCGTGGAAAAATTTGCATCTAATAAAGTGGTCCTTGCTGTCAAAAAGGTTGGGGACCACTGGGCTAGATTACTGTAACGCACTCCTTTCAGGACTACCCAAAAAAGACATCAATCGATTGCAATGAGTGCAGAATGCAGCTGCTAGAATCTTAACTCGGAAACAAAAATCCGAGCACATCACACCAGTCTGAACATCACTACAATGGTTACCTGTGCCATTTAGAATTGACTTTAAAATACTGCTGATGGTTTACAAAGCCTTAAATAATCTCGCTCCATCTTATATTTCGGAATGTCTTACACCTTAAACTCCAAATCGTAACCTTAGATCTTCAAATGAGTGTCTACTTAGAATTCCAAGAGCTAAACTTAAAAGAAGTGGTGAGGTGGCCTTCTGCTATTAGGCACCTAAAATCTGGAATAGCTGACTGATAGGAATTCACCAGGCTAATATGGTGGAGCACTTTAAGACACTGCTACAAACACATTACTTTAACATGGCTTTCTCATAGCTTCATCTTAGTTAAATCCTGATGCTCTTTATATTCAATTAATTATCATTATTATTCATGGTGGCTCCAAAATCCGTACTAACCCCTACTTTCTCTTCTGTTCTGTTTCTGGTTTTCTGTGGTGGCGATCTGCGCCACCTGATCAAAGCACCGTGATGTCCTTACATTGATGGATTAAAGGACAGAAGTACACATGACCATCATCATCAAATTCTTCCATGAAAACCCTGAATACAATGGCTAATTGAGGTCATTTATGTTAGGGGGCTGGGTGGTCTCATGGCCTGGAACCCCTGCAGATTTTATTTTTGTCACCAGCCGTTTGTTTTTTCTGTCCTCCCTGGCCTTTTATTCTACTTTTACTCTATGTTAATTAGTGTTCCCTAATTTGAATTATTTCTTTTGTCTTTTTTCTCTTTCTTTGTCATGTAAAGCACTTTGAGCTACCTTGTTTGTTTGAAAATATGCTATAGAAATAAATGTTGTTGTTGTTGTTGTGCGAAGGAATTTAAGATGGCCCAGCATTACGATTTTTTTTGTAGGCTTCAGGGATTCTAGTGTTAAATATCAAGGATCGGTGGTAACCCAAGATGGAGAATTAGAAGCCGAAGTCACACACAGAGTGTAGTGTGGATGGAACAATTGGAAGAAGGCATCAGCAGGATTGGGTGATCAAAGAATTAACAATTAAACCACCACATACTTGGGGTTAATGCACCCCTGGAAGCCAAATACTTTTTGTGCAGCACTTTTAAAGTACACATCACAATTCACAAAGAAAATGTGAAATTTTAATGGAACACATATTTTTTTCATGCAAAGAGGATCACAATTACTGCAACACTCATCATTTAACACACTGCCAATGAACTGTAAAAACTATTAAAAAAACACTGGAACAATCAATTATTATATGTACAAGGTGCAACTGACGTCATTGATGAAATTCAGTAAATCACCGAGCCAACTGCACTGGTTACACGCAAGCACACTGAAGTAAACACTTACGCTGGCAGGCTAGTCTAGTGCAGCGGCTGAATCCCAGGGACAGTGATGCTGCAGTGCTGCAGGGGGCGCCAGTGGTCATGAGCTGGCTGCTCAACGAATGTATGGCACGAACTGATCAGCTCCGGTGTGCTGGTAAATTGCACTGGAAACCGACCATAGCCAGTTGCGGCATTCAACCAATGTATGTTGCTGAATATACTCGGCTCCGGCGTGCTGGCAAATTGCATTGGGAACCGACTATCGCCAGTTCCAGTGGTTTAAGGGGTAAGGAGAAGGTTAAAGGTGAATTTTTTAAGAAAGTGGCAAGACCAAAAATGATGTATGGCGCTGAGTCATGAGCAGTAAATGGAGCACAGCAGGAGAAGAAGTTGGATGTGGCAGAAAGGAGAATGTGGAGGTGGATGCTTGGAGTGACAAGAAGGACAGAATAAAAAAATGAGACAATCAGAGGTACAACAAAAGAGAAAGAAAGAAATTACAGAAAAGTAGATTGAACTGGTATGGACATCTGATGAGGAGAGACAAGGAATATATGAGCAAAAGACTGATGGGAATGGGGAAGAGAAAGCCAAGGAGACCAAAGCAGAGGTGGATGGATAAAATAAAAGAAGATTTTGAAGGAAAACGGCTTGACCAACCTGTATGGAGAAGGTTAATCGGGCACATTGACCACTCAGAGAAATAGGAAAAGTTGAAGAGGAAGAAGAAGATGAAGAAACATCAAGAATGATGTAACTTAAATGGATTATTTTGTAGAGGAAATAGGTTTTTATTGCAAGCTTTCCTCAATGACATAACTAATTTAATTAGTCTATTTAAATATCACTCTGACTTTACATGGGCATCAGGTGCAGATTTACCTTTTGTCACTCTGGTAGTAAACGTGTTCATAGCAGGCTGCTGCTGCCAGTACTTACAAAAAAATAAATAAATTTGCTGGCTGAAACATAACAGGAGTCGAGTTCTTTGGCCAAAGGAAGTTGTTACCTTAAAAGCCATTTGAGAAACTGCCATCGAAAAGATCTGCACTTCAATCCGGAATCTCGGGCGTCAAGAGTGCATTGCTACTTTAGATAGCTTTTGAGTCGTGGGCTCACAAAATGTAACTTCTTAGTGTCACATGTCAACCAGAGGATTGGCACAGTTGTTCTTCTCCTGGCAGGGGTTCAAATGTCATTTTTAAGTCTACTATTTATCTTAATGCTGTTTTTTTTTAGTTTCTTTATGTTTTAAGCAAATTTTATTTTGTGCCATATTTTTTGTAGGTGGTCCCTGAAGAGATGTGACCACCTGCCAATCCCTGTCAAGAAACTGCCCTCAGCCCTATTAAGGTGAGGACATCCCACAGTTCCTTGCGGGTCATTTTAAGTGCACTTGGAAATTGATGAGTGACTCTGGGGTCTTTAAATATTTATTGTTATTTATTGGAATTTACCATTTAGCTCTTTCATTTGACTTCACTCACCAGATTCCATTTTGGGACTTGTTCTTTTTGAATGCCTTCTGCTTTCTGACAATTTTGGGCACTGTGGAGCTTACGATTTGTTCAGCGCATTTTTGAAGAATAAATCTTTATTTTTATTTTTAAAGATTTTTTGTTGCTGCCCTGGGGGTTTGACAGTAATCCCCTCCCCAGTGGGCATTTTGAGTAATTATTAGGACTTGGTTGGCATGATTGGAAACTCTCAAGGTCATAACAAGCTACAAAATGGCAGTCAGCTCCAAAACTTTTCCACAAAATAGTGGTGACACAAGTCACAATCAGTTAATCGTAAAGCTAGTAATAACACACAAAGAACATCACAAATCACGAGGGGCTCCATTTTCTTCATTGGTTTTCATGAGTGCCATTTTTGTGGATCTGGTTGCTGGGATGCTATGTAGTTGCTTGATGAAGAGCTGCCCGTATCATTTATGGCATTAAAAGATGGCAGTTTGCACGCCACAGAAGACAAAAACGTGGAAATGAAGACTTAGAAGAAGCAGCAGTCAGCGCTGCAGCCGAGGACGGAAAGACACTCTCCTGTAGTGAAGCCCCCCATGGTTGACGAGTCACTCTCTTTCTCTCCTCCTCTCTCTCTACTTCCATCAGCTCAGTCTGATGGTCCACGTAGTCTCTTCATGATGTCCTCCCGAAGACCCCTGTTTGCTCTGACTTGACTTCTAATTGAGCAATTGAGCTCCCAAATATTCAAAGTGCTGAGTGGGCTGTGAAGCCCACCGGCTGTGCAGTAGTGGATCGGCTCATCGGGGCTAATAAAAATGTCTGACAGCTGACATATTGCTAAGGAAAAAGGACGGAAATGTGAAAATCCTCGACTTATTCAGCCCATTAAATGAGGACCTTCGAATTTCTTTTTCTTCTTCTTTTCTTTTCTTTATTTCTTGCTTAACTTTTATTTTTGAAGTGAAGCCTCCAAGCAAAACACCTTCATTGGACTCTCAGCTCTTCGGAATTAGTATTCCCACCTTGTGCACCAGTAAATAAATAAATGAAGAGCTCTTTTTATTATTTATTCAGTGATGTTCTAATGCCAAAATAGCGTGCCTTGGGGGGCTAATAGCGCCGTATCCGCCGCTCTGAATTTATGCAAATCCCCCCTCGATGGCTGCCAACGCCGATCTCTCCCTGTCAAATTGTTTCTGCATTTGTCTTCACGTCTACTCCGAGAGTTTTATGAGAGAGGTGAATTGGAGTAAAATGTGCCGGCACACTTGTAAAAGTCATTAGCACCCTACGGTTCAAAAGCATCGCTTTTTTGTGACAGCCGCCAGCTTCGGGATGTGGGGGTCTTTTCTCCTTCATATTTAAGGGATTTTAATGAATTGCATGCCTAATTATTTCTCTCTGATTTTCATTTTAGCAGTAATTTCCTTTTTGTGGCTACCATATATGACGTGTGTCCCAATAATAAGGGGAGCCACTGGACTTGGCGCTAACGACAGGCAGAATTGGCAGGTCATCCAAGATCAGATGGCCGACACTTGTCTTCATCTCACGCAGGAAGCGCTTTACGGACATCCAGTTTTGCTTTGCTTTAATGATTTCAAAGATGGAAAGTGCGTCGTTATCAGCCAGAAGTCGATTACCTCACCGTTAAGAGTAAGAAAGACGCAGAAGTGACAGCCGACTGGCCTCTCTGTGACAAGGAGCGCAAGTAGCAAGTCGAGTGAGTTAAGTTCCACCCAAATTTAACCAATCAGAGTCAGGAATGTGACAAGTTCTCATACCTGGAATGTGGAGAACCCCACCAGGATCACAATCAGACAAGAGTCAAATTCCCAGTGTGGCGTGCCTTTCCCTTTCCCCTCTGTGGTATATGAGGTCTGTTTTGTCACATTAAAAATGTAACCAATCAGAAATGAGTATTTAATTCTTTCTTTTATTTTTTTTTGCAGGTGAACCACAAAATTGTTTCTGACACAAAGAAGATGAGAGAGAGATTTGGAAAAAGAAGAATCAGAAGAAGAGCCGTGAGCCAGGTAAAACCTGTCTGTGAGCGGCCTCAAGAATAATTTAAGATACAAAGAGGTAGGGGAAGTGACGGCGCAAGTGGTAGGGAATGAGAACGGCAACCGTATGCATGCGCTCTGCTGGCCGATGCTGAGAGTTGATTCTACAATCAAATAAAATAAAATTAAATGACGTGCTCACCTCGCTTGTGCATTAGCGGCGGGAGGAAAAGTAAAAGGGATACTGTTTTGCCGATGTTAGCGGCTAAGCAACCTTGTCTTTCTTCAGAGGTTTCGTTTTGCCGACGTGCTGGCCTTGCTTGTGTTATTAGCGGCTAAGCGAGTTTTCTGTTTTATCAGAGGTGGTGCCCTTACCTCTACTCCACCTCTCACTTCCGTTTCAGTTTCTCCAGCCGTCTGGAGTTTTTTTTTTGTTTGTTTTTTCTGTCCTCCCTGGCCATCGGACCTTACGTTTATTCTACGTTAACTAGTATTGCCTAATTTTATTTTCTTATATACTGTATTTTGTCTTTTTTCATATAAAGCTGTAGCGGGGCTACATAGTTCTAGTGTTGTCAAATGTTAGTACTACGTACGTCTTGTTTCCATCGTCCCGTTTGCTGTTTATGTGTGTGTCAGTAAATGCCATCCCCGTAAAGGGGAACGGATGATGGAAGGAGACCGCAGCCCCAAACCTGGAAAACACTTGTTCTCTATCAATTAATTACATCCGTCACAGGACTATTTAAGCAATCAGGAGGGAGTAGCCAGGGGAGAAAGGAGAGGAGAAAGAAGGAGACCATTTTTTCACAACCACGGATCAACTTACCTGCTGTTTTTTCACATTGCGCTTTTACAATAGTTTGTTTTTTATTCCGCCGGGCTGTCTTCCATCCCTCATCTGCAGAGACCCCGGGGTTGGATCGTCATCCACCACGCGCCGAGGAATCACGGTGAGATTGAATTGCCGGGAAAATCAAACAGCTCACTTTTCTCTAGTTCAGTCATCCGTATTCAGGACAGTTTTTACAACCGGACTCTAATGCATGATCATTCATTTCGTATATCATTCATTGTTGTTATACGTTAGAGGGGCAAGGGAGGGTTTGTTATATTTATATATGGTGGTGTCTCGTTGTTGCTGTGGTGAAGGGATATTTATATTTATATCCTCTTTAATAAAATCCCTATGTGCATCCAGGTTTCCGTGTGTGGGTGTCTTCTGGTGAAGTGCGCATGCGCGGGGCACGGTGCGATGCGCGATATTACTGTCAGAGAAAGTTAGAGGCGTTTTACGGAAATACAAACCAGTATTACTGGGAGAGGAAATTAAAGGCACACAATACAGTGACGCGTGTTACAGCCACATACAAGCCAGTATTACTGTCAGAGGAGATTAAAGGCATATTACCGACGCGCACACCTGTATTACCACCAGAGAAAATTAAAGGTATATTACGGATGTACAAGCCAGCGGACGTACAAGACGGTATCCTTCAATAAGGGCGCGCACAAAAAGGCGAGCCTCAAAAGGGCGACCTCAATTTGGCGCAGCGAATAAAGGCGTGCGTAAATAAAGATCTGCACCTTTGTTGCTCTTCACATATTCCAGAGCCATTTGAACTAAATTATCTATGAACGCCTTTATTCGTCGCGCTCAATTGAGGTCGCCCTTTTGAAGCTCGCCTTTTTGTGCGCACCCTTATTGAATAGAGTTGTACAAGACAGTATTACTGTCACAGAAAATTAAAGACACACAATACACGACGGCAGCCCACGAAGAACGGTCAGCTCAGGAAGTAAACATCAACAAAAGAAAGGCTGAAAGAAAGAAAAATACGACCAACAAAAAGAATGAGGTCAAAGTCATTTAATATGGACTGTTCCTACTAATGTTTATGCACTACTGTTCTAGCGCCCGTTATTGTAATGGGATAAATGACTAGTATATACAGTGGGTACGGAAAGTATTCAGACCCCCTTCAATTTTTCACTCTTTGTCATATTGCAGTCATTTGCTAAAATCATTTAAATTAATTTTTCCCCTCATTAATGTACACACAGCACCCCATATTGACAGACAAAAAAAAGAATTTTTGAAATTGTTGCAGATTTATTAAAAAAGAAAAACTGAAATATCACATGGTCCTAAGTATTCAGACCCTTTGCTCAGTATTTACAGTAGTAGAAGCACCCTTTTGAGCTAATACAGCCATGAGTCTTCTTAGGAAAGATGCAACAAGTTTTTCACACCTGGATTT